>NC_037682.1:103433746-103543253 GCF_003255815.1 Theropithecus gelada | reverse complement strand
ATTTTGAGACGGAGTCTTGCTCTGTCACCCAGGCTGGAGTGCAGTGGCCGGATCTCAGCTCACTGCAAGCTCCGCCTCCCGGGTTCACACCATTCTCCTGCCTCAGCCTCCCGAGTAGCTGGGACTATAGGCGCCCGCCACCTCGCCCGGCTAGTTTTTTGTATTTTTTAGTAGAGACGGGGTTTCACCGTGTTAGCCAGGATGGTCTCGATCTCCTGACCTCGTGATCCGCCCGTCTCGGCCTCCTAAAGTGCTGGGATTACAGGCGTGAGCCACCGCGCCCGGCCCCCAGTGGCATTTCTAAACCTAGTTGTTTAGGTATTAATAGTAATAAAGTGAAGAGTAATACTCCCCTATCATTAGTCAAGCAACAATGCATTTTCCCTTCTTCCTATATTTATCAGTCAAGGACCACAGGAAATATTCTGAAGATAATCAGAAGAAATACTGGAAGCTCTGCTACTGGCATTTACTTCCCTCTATCCTCAGAAACTGAGTTTTAACCCAGAGAGACAACATGTATAATTTTTTTTTTTTTTTTTGAGACAGTCTTGCTCTGTCGCCCAGGTTGGAGTGCGGTGGCACAAGCTCAGCTCACTGTAACCTCCACCTCCCAGGTTCAAGCAATTCTCCTGCCTCAGCCTCCCAAGCAGCTGGAACCTCAGGCACGTGCCACCACACCCAGCTAATTTTTGGTAATTTTTTAGTAGAGATGGGGTTTCACCATGTTGGCCAGACTGGTCTCCAACTCCTGACCTTGGGTGATTCGCCTGCCTTGGCCTCCTAAAGTGCTAGGATTACAGGCATGAGCCACCGCAACTGGCCCGGCATGTATAATTCTAAGGCAGAAATGTGTATATTGCACTTTAAGCTTACAAAGTACTATCATCTACATCATCTTATTTGACCTTTGCAGTAAATAATCTCTGAAAACGGGTTAATTTTTTTTTTTTTTTTTTTAACTTTTTTGAGATGGAGTCTTGCTTTGCAGCCCAGGCTGGAGTGCAGTGGGGCGATCTCAGCTCACTGCAGCCTCCACCTATCGGTTCAAGCGATTCTCCTGCCTCAGCCCCCAGAGTAGCTGGGATTACGGGCGTCAGCCACCACGCCTGGCTAATTTTTTGTATTTTTAGTAGAGACAGGGTTTCGCCATGTGTTGGACATGCTGGTTTCAAGCTCCTGACCTCAGGTGATCCACCCACCTCGGCCTCCCAAAGTGCTGGGATTATAGACATGAGCCACCCCTCCCGGCCAGTACTAACCCGGCCCGACCCTGTTTAGCTTCTAAGATCAAAAGAGATCGAGCGCCTTTCAGGGCGGTATGGCCATTAAATTTTGCATTTTTAGTAGAGACAGGGTTTCTCATTGTTGGCCAGGGTGGTCTCCAACTCCTGACCTCAGGTGATCCGCCTGCCTCAGACTCCCAAAGTGCTGGGATTACAGGCGTGAGCCACCGCGCCTGGCCACCTTCATTTAATATATAGAAAATAGGCTACAGAGTTTCTCCACCAATTAGTGGTGGGGGCAGCCCTCCAACCCACCTTTTCTGAATCTGCCTGCATTGACTCTTTGCCAGACAACAGGCCGGGAAAAAGTGATAATGGTAATGATATAATGGCAGCCAATATTTGACTACAAACTATGTACTTGTTGCAAGTGCTTTAAATTCTCACACTTTATGGAGCTAATACTATTTTTTTTTTTTTTTTTTGAGATGGAGTCTTGCTCTGTCCCCCAGGCTGGAGTGCAGTGGCGAGATCTCGGCTCACTGCAACCTCCGCCTCCCCAGTTCAAGCGATTCTCCTGCCTCAGCCGCCTGAGTAGCTGGAATTACAGGCCCGTGCCACCATGCCTGGCTAATTTTTGTATTTTTAGTGGAGACGGGGTTTCACTATGTTGGCCAGGCTGGTCTCGAACTCCAGACCTCAGGTGATCCGCCCGCCTCAGCCTCCCAAAGTGCTGGGATTACAGGCGTGAGCCACCGCGCCAGGCCGATACTATCATTGACAACTTTTGTGTGTGCGTGTGCTACAATTTCATTTTCCGTACTCTACCAGTCTTTAATCATCCCTCTTAGGGACCAGCAGAGAGACAGCGGTATTTGGGGAGAACGGAGAACAGACTGAGAAAGGGGAGTGCGTTACCCCTCCTCTCCAAGCTCTGAAAGTCTGAAGCAGGAAACTGCACGCTAAGAATGTACAAGGCTGAGAGTGGGTTTGGTCTTTGAAATTTTAGCCTCCTCCTACCCGCTTCAACCTCGCCACCTCCGCGTGTCCACAGTTTCGATGTGGATGATCAACTTGGGTAATATTTTTGTTACCCGCCACCTTTCAGCACCTACCTCTTAAATTATGGGTCCGTCTGGTTCAGCATCTCTGTCCCCAGCCCTCCTGGGCTGGGCCTGCCCCTGCTCTGGCTTTGCCGCGGCATTCCCGCTGCCATGGTGATGCGGAGGCCGGCCACAGGCCCCGCCCGCCTCCAGCCAGCCCGAGCCAGCCCCTGCCGGCCTTGGTCCCGCCTCCGGCCCGCCGGATCCCGCCTCCTGCAGGTCCTGACCGCCCCCGCGCCCCCGGACCCAGATCCTCCCACTGCCGTTCCGGACCCGCCTCCCAGGAGCCCCGACAACAACCAATCCCGGCATGGACCTCAAGGGAACTGCGCCCTCTGCCAATGGTGGTCCGCCCCCTGTTATTCCCAAACCCCACCCGCCTCCAGCTCCGCCTCCAACCGCGGCCTCGGGGTGGGGCCGGAAGGCCTCTCTACTGGCTGGACTTTCGAACCGCCCTTAAAACTGGGCGGGATGCGCTATCCTCGCGAGGAGCCTTGGGGCCCCGCCCCAGAAAACACGCCAGGCATGTTTCTCAGGCCATTTATTGATCCTAGCGGCCCCGCACCTGCGAGAGCCAACAGTCCCTCCAAGGGAAGTTTCCGGGCCTCGCGGTGCTGTCGGTTATCAGTGTCTTGAGGTCCTGTAGGCCCATGGTTGGAGAGCGCTTCCTCCACGCCTCAGCCCCCTTCCCCCATTTGTCTGTTAAGGTCTGGAACCTGACTCAGCCCAAGCCAGCCCTGGTGTCTGAATGTAAAAGCTCAGAATGCTTTTCCAGAGCACCTCCCCTTCAGCTTTGGAGTTTAAGGTGTGTGAAAAAGAATACCATTAATTAAAGTCCGACAAGATCAGCCCACGTGCTTATAGGCTAACTTTTAACCTGCTCTTTCTGCACTTTTAAAGAGCAGGAGCAACAATGGTGAGGTCGAAGACCTACCTCCCTGCACACTCCACCTAACCTCATGTGGCTAGCTAAGTTTAGCTATCCACTCATAGCTAAACCAACTATAACTCCAACCTAACAGTGGCAAGTAAGAGGCCAGGGGAGAAACTGGGACGCTCACAATTCCAGGGGCTTTGGAGTTCTTTAAGCTTAAAACGTGGCCAACATCCCTGGGTTGCCACCCAATTCCCCAAAGCTGTAGATTCTCCCCCACAGGAGTAGTGGTTAACGATGGACTGGGCCTTCCTCCCCGAGGCTCACACCAGGGTCCCGTTCTTGCTGTCATAGCGAGGTGTGGCCTGGGGGAAGCGAAGGGTCGCATACTCTGTAGCGTCTTCTAAATGCACTTGTTTCGCTTCCCAGGAATGGGGACGGCTGCACACTTGAATGTCAGCATAATGTAAGTTGCTGTCTTCCCACATGAGGCCTGGACTCCTCTCTTGAGACCCTTGCTGCTGTAACACCCGCTCATACGTGTGTCCTGTTGTTTCATGGCCCTGCGATGAATGGATAGCATTAAGGGAGATTCATGGCTTGGTTTTGCCCCTCACCTCCAATGCAGGGGCAGGTCGACTGATGTCCCTTCCCTTTGCTCCTTTGAGGGGCAGAGGAGGACAGACAGAGCCAGCAAATTCTACAGGTGACTGAAATGTGTCTGTTGCAGGGCAAAATAGCTGGCTACTGGGATCCCATGTCCGAGCAGCCCCGGAGAGGGGACAGAGGCCTGTCATTACCTTTGGGCCATTCTGCTGCAGCTGTCGTGGCTGTGGCTTCAGTGTCCGTCTTGCTTGGCTTCCTGAGGGGAAGAAATCCAACTTAAATTCATTCTCTCTTCC
The DNA here is from genome assembly GCF_003255815.1 of Theropithecus gelada. Taxonomy (NCBI): domain Eukaryota; kingdom Metazoa; phylum Chordata; class Mammalia; order Primates; family Cercopithecidae; genus Theropithecus; species Theropithecus gelada. The sequence goes on along the minus strand of NC_037682.1, from coordinate 103,539,148 downwards.
CTGTCTCTGTTGAGACTGCCTTTTCAACTCACTATTAAACTATCACGGCAGGCTTCCGTCTAATCTCCCTGCCTCCATTCTCACTTCTTTCATGTCTACTAGTCCTAAATCCAAACTCCTTAGCAGGGTTTACAATCTGGCCCTTTCACAATTTGGCCATATTATCTTCCATCCTCATTTTTCACTAGCCCCTAACACAGTTCAACATGAGAACCCATTATGTGCCAGGCTGTGTGCCATGTTCTGGTGGTAGAAGGATGAGTAAGCTCTTTCCTCTACCTCAGGGGGCTTACAGCCTGCTAGGAAAGACAAATAAATAAAAATAAGTAAACAGACTTACAATGCAAGATGGTAAGTGCTTAGCTACACCAATCAGTCACTTTGAATCAAGTCAGTCTCTCTTTTCTTTTTTTTTCATGAGCTGATTTATCTGCCTAAAACACTGTCTTCTCCCTCCTCTGCTGACTTATGAACTTTGCTTTTATTTATTTATTTAGAGACAGAGTCTCGCTCTGTTGCCTAGGCTGGAGTGCAGTGGCATGATCTCGACTCACTGCAACCTCCACCTCCCGGGTTCAAGCGATTCTCGTGCCTCGGCCTCCCAAGTAGCTGGTACTACAGGCACACACCACCTTGCCCCACTAATTTTTCTCTTTTTAGTAGAGATGGGGTTTCACCATGTTGGCCAGGCTGGTCCCAAACTCCTGACCTAAAGTGATCTGCCCCCCTTGGCCTCCCAAAGTGCTGGGATTACAGACGTTGAGCCACTACGCCCAGTCCTTTGCTATTATTTCTTTGACATTTTGACATCAGTGTCTTCTCTCATTCTCCCACAGCATGAGTGCACATCAGTTATAGCACCAGTAGATGATATTACAACTGTTTGTTTATATGAATTTATCTCTTAAATTTGATTTTCAGCTCTACCAGAGCTGAGATCGTGTGTCTTTCCTCTTGTGCCTCTCTGCCTCCTTGGGACCCACACAGGTCCTCACATACAGTATAAGTGCTGAGTAAGTATTTGCTAGATGAATGAAAGAATGAGCAACCCACCCTGCCACTCTGAAATAATGGAAAGAATAAGATCCAGAGGTTCAGAGCTAGTCTTCAACGCAGCAACCTGGATTCTCTTTTCTCTTTGGTGTGCTGTCTCCCTTTATCCTTTCATTCCTTTTCTACCCTTCTGCCCTTTCCAGAGATGGCAGTTCTATTGCCTTCTCTAATTTGCCTCCCCCAGATTCTTCCCCCAGTCCCAAAGTTACCTGTTTTCTTTTTCTTCTGGAAAGTTGATGGGCAGCTCCTGTGATAGGAAAAACAGATCACCCATGTGCAAGAAGCCCTGGCCTCTGCCCTCCCTCCATCATCATTTGCTCTGTGGTCTCCTTAACATTCTGATGACCTTCCCCTACCTCCCTCTAACAAAGATTCACCCTGAGCCAGGTTCAAAGCATTAGTCAAGGGTACCACACCTCTCCCACATGGATGGTTCTGGAAGGTGGAGTAGTACAACTGACATAACCAGACCCAAAATACAGCCTCAGGCAACCAGGCACTACATGCCAGGGATGTATCTGGCTTGAGAGCTATTCTGGGATTGTCTAACAGGCTAATTCCCAGCAGAGGGTGAGGGAAACCTGCCAAATGATGGAATATTCTTGGATCCAGAGACCCTCTTGCCTCTTCTTCAGTGCTTTTTTTTTTCCTGGGGTCTTTGCCAATCTGGGACTTTTATTCTGGGAGCCCTGGAAGCTGCCACAACCAGGGCTAGCTAATTACAACCCCTTAGGGCCCTTTCTTAACAAGTGACCTCCCTCCCTGCTTCCTTGTCCTTGTTTTTAATTAACAGAGAAAGTGAGAGATGTTTAACCTTTAGCATCCTTTAGAGAACTTTGTCTACAGAACAGGGAGCACTGAATTTGGTGAGTGACTCAGCTATCCTGCCCTCACTGTAGGGCAGACCTCTTATATTTATTTCTGAGCCCCTAGGGTCCCCAGTGGCGCCCGTGTGTCTACGTGATTGTTAACTGTTTGATGCCAGAGAGACAACACTGTCTGAGGAAATAGGCTAAATAGTTTGGGGCTTACTTCGGATTCTTTTTCTTGCTTTCTTGCTAGTATATTTCCAACTCTTGCCAGAGCCAACCCTGTTTGTCTGTCTGATCTCGCATGTCCTGGGAAGTTTCCTTCTTTGCTAATTGGAGAGGGTGAGAGAGAGAAGACTGACGTCCAAATCATGAGGACTACTGTGGGGAAAAAAGTCAGGATTTTTCCACACACATTTGACAAAGGTTTCTGTTTTGATGTGACTTTTGGTTTTGCTACAGCTTGCTCAGTTGACAGCAGTTGAGTCTCCAGCCAAACTCTACAGGTGGTTCAGAAGAAAAACTACTTCTGTGTTTTTCTACTTCTTCTGCCACTTCAGCTCTTGCTTTATGTTACCGCTGCTCAGTCAGCCTTATCCTAAGAACGAGATAATCTTCTAATTCTTTACCACTTGTTACTACTCTTTACCTACTTATTTTTATTTAAATGGATAGAGAAAATATTAATCCTAAAATACATAGACTAGGGCTATCCAATGTTAGTGAACAGAGCCTCTTCTCAAGTTAGATATTGTGCAATGCTGGGACACAACCCAAATGGAGTGAATATTCATTTAGATTCACAGGTGATGAGATTTTATTTTTAGATTTAAGGATACTAAGTGGGCACTCCTCTACAGTAGTAATAGGAATAAAAATTTGTGCAATCCTCCTAGAATGCAACTGGCAATAAGTATAAAAAGCCTTAAACATAAATGTGTATGCCCTCTGATGTAGCAATTCCATATCCTAAGAAATAATTCTACATGTACAAATATGGATATTCATTATAATATTATTTAAATTGCAAAAAATAGGAAATACTCTGAAGGTCCATGATTTGGTAACTGACTAAATAAATGGCATATCCAATTAATGGAATATATGTAGCCATGTCATAAAGAATGTTGGAAGGACCCGAACATCATGGAAAATTTTACTCTTTATTAAGTTAGTAAAAAGATATGTTTTGGAATAAAAACTGTGCACATTTAAAAAATATATGGAAATACACTAAAATGTTCCCATCATCTCTGGGTGCTTATGTTTATGGCTGCTTTTTATTTTCTGCTCTTTGCAGAAGTTAAATTTTCTGCAATGAATGATTATTACCTTTGTAATCAGAAACAATAACAACAAAGAATATTTTAAAATAAAAATATCTTCAATTGCGATAATATCTTTAAGCCTCTGGAGGTTTATTGAAGTAACAAAAAATAGAGAACAAAGTTTTATTCAATCCTACTAGTATTTTAAGAGAAAAAAAGATTTTGGTTGGACTGTTTGGTATAGTGTCTCTAGAATGGGCTCTGGAGTCAGACTGATAAGGTCAGACTAGCTGTGAGACCTTCAGCAAATTTTTAACCTCTCTGGGCTTCTGTTTTCTTATTAATAAAATGAGTATGATAGGCCGGGTGAGGTGGCTCACGCCTGTAATGCCAACACTTTGGGAAACCAAGGCGAGCGATCATTTGAGGTCAGGAGTTCAAGACCAGCCTGGCCAACAGGTGAAACCCCGTCTCTACTAAAAATACAAAAATTAGCTGGGCGTGGTGGCGCGCCTGTAATCCCAGCTACTAGGGAGACTGAGGCACAAGAATCGCTTAAACCTGGGAGGCTAAGGTTGCAGTGAGCCAAGATTGTCTCACTGCACTCCAAACTGGGCGATAAAGCTAGACTCTGTTTCAAAAAAAAAAAAAATGAGTGTGATAATAGAATTCAGACCTCATGGTATTATTGTAAGGATTAAATAAAACAGGAAATATAAAATACTTAGCATGGTTCCTAGCATATAATAAGCATCAGTAAAAGTTGACCACTAATGACTATCACCATCAGTAATGAAAAAAGAATACCAACACTTGGGAAGAGACAGAATAAAAGAAGCTGTTACATCCCCTTCTCTGGAAGCTTTTCTGTGCTTCTGGATGTCCTGTGTCTATAAGGCATCTCAGAGTTTAAAGGGTGCTTTATTTTGTCAATCCTGACATTCCAGGAAACATATATTTTTGTTCCCATTTTACAGATGGGTCAACTAATGCTCTTTTTTACTAACTTAATAAAGAGTAAAATTTTCCATGATGTTAGGTGTTCTTCCAACATTCTTTATGAAGTGGCTACATATTTTCCATTAATTGGATATGCCATGTATTTAGACAGTTACCAAATGTTGGACCTTCAGGGTATTTCTTACTCAACAAGGCAGGGACCAAATGTCCTTTTATTACTATGTCTTCTGTGTCTATCACTGTGCCTGTAGTACATGTCCAATAAACATTGTTTAATAAATGAATGGATAAATGAATGAGTAGTAGGACAGGACTTGAATCCAATGTACTACTACAAAACCTATGTGTTTTCCAATGCACTTCACTTGTCTATCTAAATATAATGATGCTTTATTTATAACATGACATTCTCAAGATCTGCCCCAAGCATGGAAGGCAGTAGACAGGATAAAACCAGGACCAGGAATTTATGGCATGGCAGTGATGAAAACTCTGGGAAAGAACAGTAACAGGGCCACAGATAATTTATTACGAGGTTCTAACATACAGTATATCCTTTGCTCTTCAAAATAAGCCTGTGATCTACATAATGTAGGATGTATTATCTATATTTTATATATGAGGATGAATACAGAGAAATTAAGGGACTTATTACCTATGGTCACATAGTAAATAAGTGTGAAAGTCATACTCAGATATCCCATGGATATTCTTCTTTTTCCTACTTCTGCCCTTTTATTTTTATTTTCATTTTTGAGGCAGGGTCTCTCTGTCACCCAGACTGGAGAGCAGTGGTGTGATCATGGTTCATTGCAGCCTCGACCCCCAGGGCTCAGATGATCATCCTGCCTCAGCCTCCCAAGTACCTGGGATTACAAGCGTGCACCACCACACCTAGCTAATTTTTTTTTTTTTTTGAGATGGAGTCTCACTCTGTCGCCCAGGCTGGAGTGCTCCGCCTCCCGGGTTTACGCCATTCTCCGGCCTCAGCCTCCCGAGTAGTTGGGACTACAGGCGCCCGTCACCTCGCCCGGCTAGTTTTTTTGTATTTTTTAGTAGAGACGGAGTTTCACCGTGTTAGGCAGGATGGTCTCGATCTCCTGACCTCGTGATCCGCCCATCTCGGCCTCCCAAAGTGCTGGGATTGAGCCACCGCGCCCGGCCTAATTTTTTTTTTTTTTAGACGGAGTTTTGCTCTCATTTCCCAGGCTGGAGTGCAGTGGTGTGATCTCTCAGCTCACTGCAATCTCTGCCTCCTGGGTTCAAGCGATTCTCCTGCCTCAGCCTCCCGAGTAGCTGGAATTACAGGCATGTGCCACCATGCCCGGCTAATTTTTTTTGTATTTTTAGTAGAGACAGAGTTTCTCCATGTTGGTCAGGCTGGTCTCAAACTCCTGGCCTCAGGTGATCTGCCTGCCTTGGCCTCCCAAAGTGCTGGGATTACAGGCGTGAGCCACCGCGCCCGGCCACTTGGCTCTGTTTTCTAAGGTCTCCTGAAAGGAGGTGCGGCTCTGGTGTTGGAACAAGGAGGTACCAGGCAAAGGAAGGTGGCAGTGGGAGGCTGGCAGACAATTATCTCCAGGTGCTCTGATTTTCGGGGGGCTCTACATCCACCAATAGAGATAGATGTTCCCCTCTGCCCTTCCACCCTACTCACCAGCTTCCTCCGCAGCAGACCCGGTTTCCCATGGCGCGCTGTCTCCAAGGGAGCCCAGCTGTTTTTATGCATCAAGAGGCTTGTGCATTTCCGGGTTCCTGGTTGAGCTTTCCGCCGCAGCTCCCGGAGTCTGTGTCAGTGTCAGATTTCAACCTAGCAGGTTGGACTTTGGAAGCCACCTGCTGGAATGATTCCCAGGTGACTGTGTTCCCAGGCAAAGGATAGAACAACACACGGGCTCCAGGTGAGAGCTATCTCAACTTCAGGATTTGAAGCGTTTTTGATGAAGCCATGAACTTGAGCTTCAAGCTTCAATAAAAAGAAACCTGAGATAGAAAAGGGCTCTCGGTTTCCTTAGGAAATGCTTCTCCATTACATCCCTCTGTCTTTGAAATATATCCTCTATAATAGATGAGTGCCTAATGTAATAGTTTGCTCAGCACCACTCTGGTTTAACTGAGTTTCACTTTCGTGGCAATTGGCACCAGTTTCTCATTATCTTTGTCCAGAATCTGGATTGGGATACTGAAGTCTGTTGGAAACTTAAGTTTGGGAAAATGAGTTCCTCAGATAGTCTCCCTAGATCTTTGAAATCTATGTGGGCAAATCACTTAACCTTTATAGGGTCTAAGTTTCCAGGGCTGTGAAATTAAAAAACTGAATCTAATCCCCTTTCTGGTATAAAATCAGATGATTCTATGATCGGGATGGCCTCAGCACTTCTTAACCACTCACTTCCCTATCCACAATTCAGAGCTACTGATTCTCCACTTACCCCTCAACTCTGCTTCTCCTTCCAGTAACGCAAAGTTTGACTCACCCCACACTCACCAGTTAGAAAATATGGGCTCTAGGAGAATCCATTGAAACCCATTATTCTTGTCTTCAGTTCTCTCACCCCATTGTTAGTGTTTTCCTCGGATGCCTGGTTATTTGTGTGTCCTTTAAGTGGATGTTCAGGGCCCACCACTCAGCTCTGCACTCCACAGAGAATACCCTAGACTTTGAACTCCTCTTATGAAACATGGGTAAGAGTGACAATCTTACAGGATTGTGGTGAAAAATAAAGCTGTAGTGCAGGGCCTGGCATATGGGACATGCTCAGTAAGAGTTAGGTATTGTTGTTGTTATTATTACAAAGCATATTATTTTCTTTCTTTCTTTAATTTTTAAAGAGGGTCTCAGTCTGTCACCCAGGCTGGAGTTGAGTGGCTAGCTCACTGCAACCTCAAACTCCTAGGCTCAAGAGATTCTCGCCCCTCAGCCTCTCGAGTAGCTGGGACTACAGGTTCACACCACTGTGGCCTAGCTAATTAAAAGAAAAAAAATTCTTTTTAGAGACAGGGCCTTTTTTTTTTTTTTTTTTAAACTAATGTGAGATGGGGTCTTGTTCTGTGGACCAGGCTGGTCTCGAACTCCTGGCCTCAAGCAATCCTCCCATCTCAGCCTCCCAAAGTTCTGGGATTACAGGTGTGAGGCACCACACCTGGCCAAGATAGGGTCTTGCTATGTTGCCCCTGCTGGTCATGAAGTTCTGGCCTCAAGTGACCCTCCTACCACGCCTGGTTCCCACATCTTAATTTCTTTTCTTGTGCCCTAATCATTGCACTATTTCATGGCCATGCTTCTTCCGTGCAATCCATTCTGTATTCTACTCTACCATTAACTGTATCCTTTTCATCCTGTTACCCACTCCTTCTCCTCCCAGTTCAAAAGCCATTAATGATTTCCTATCACCTACAGGATACAGTTCAAACTGCTTAGCCTAGCACTCAAAGCCCCCCATAATCTGGTTCCTTTTTAGCCACCCCTTCTGTAATGTTTTAAAAAGCACCTAAGCAGCTGGGTTTACACAGTGGCTTGGCTCATGCCTGTAATCCCACTGCTTTGGGAGACTGAGGCAAGAGGATCACTTGAGCCCAAGAGTTCAAAATCAGCCTGGGCAATATAGCAACAACCCATCATCTCTACAAAGTATAAAAACTGAAAAATTAGCCAGGTGTGGTGATGTGTGCCTGTAGTCCCAGCTACTCAGAAGGCGAGGTGGGAGGATTGAGCAAGAGAGGTTGAGGGTGCAGTGAGCTGTGATCACGCCACCGCACTTCAGCCTGGGCGACAGAGTGAGACTGTCTCTAAAAAAAAAAAAAAGAAGAAGTAGAAGAAAAGAAAAGGAAATCACCTAAGGGATTTTTAGATGACCAGAAACTCCAAAGAAATCCATAGAGCAATAGAGCATTGTGGTAGCCAGAAAACCTGATATGCCTAAAGCAGCATTAATAGAAGCCTGAAGTGATAAACAAGGATATTGATTATTCCACTGAAGTCTGTACCAGTCAATCCATGACTGGAATAACAGTTTTAGGCCTAGATGTTGAAATTCAAGTTACGTTATCAAAAGGCAGTATGTTCAAAATAAAGTTAATGGGTAATATGTGATGTGGAAAGTGCTATATGATATGGTTGAAGGAACGGAACAAGGCATGGCCAGGTGTCATGGCTCACGCCTGTAACCCCAACATGTTGGGAGGCCGAGGTGGGCAGAATGCTTGAGACCAGAAGTTCAAGACTAGCCTGGGCAACATGGCGAAACCCAGTCTCTACAAAACAATACAAAAAATTAGCCCGGTGTTGTGGTGAGAGGATTGCTTGAGCCAGGGAGGAGAAGGCTGCAGTGAGGGGAGATGACACCACTGCACACTCAGCCTGGGTGACAGAGAGAGACCTTGCCTCAAAAAAAAAAAAAAAAAAAAAAAAAAACAGACCTAGGCATGTTTAGCTGGGAAAGGGAAGCCTCAGGAAGACAGGATGGTTATCTTTAAATTTCGGAAGGATTTTCAAGTGAAAAAACCATTGCATTTGTTTGTCAGAGAAGTTACTGAAATGCAGATTTTGATTCAACAAAATCAAAGGAATTTATAATGGTTAAGTCAGTTAAGACCAAAAAGAAAATGGAGGGCCAGGTACAGTGGCTCATACCTGTAATCCCAGCACTGTGGCAGGCCAAGGCTAGAGGACTGCTTGAGTCCAGGAGTTCAAGACCAGCCTGGACAACAAAGCGAGATCTCGTCTCTAGAAAAAGTAAAAAATTAGCCAGGCGTGGTGGCACACACCTGTAGTCCCAGCTACTCAGGAGGCTGAGGCAGGAGGATTGCTTGAGCACAGGAGGTTGAGGCTGCAGTGAGCCATGAGGAGCACGGGAGGTTGAGGCTGCAGTGAGCTGCAGTGAGGCATGGCCACTGCACTCCAGCCTGAGCAACAGAATGAGACCCTATCTAAAAAAGAAAAGAAAGAACATGGAACAGGCTACCGTGGGAAGTTCTAAGTTGTCTGTCATTCAGAATGTCCCAGAATAAGTTGATTAATAACTTTAAAAGAATTTGAATGGAGTGGGGATTTGGACTAAATCAGAAGTTTTCAAATTTTTTATAGCTGAGAAACCCTTTCCCTTAAATAAATCTCAGTTACAAAACATATCAATGTGAAGTTATTCTGGTTGAAGTCTAAGTGGAATCCTTTTCTTATTATTTTTCTTCTCAACTAGATTCCAGAAAGTTGACAATAAAAGCTAATAGTTTTTATATTTACAATATATATTCCCCATGGTGTATTACATGAGGTTTGATAAATATTTATTGAATGAATGAATGAACAATTAAATATATCAAATGTTATTTCTCTGGGGCATGCTTTCATTTTTAATAGACAGCAATCTTTCAACCAGAAGTTGAATTCCTCAAGTGAGTTCTATTATCCTGGAGGTCCACAGATCCCCAAGAAGGATGTATGAATGGGTCTGAAGAGTTGTGGGAACCTATTCAAATTGTATTGCCAAATTTGGGAGCATATGTATTTTTCTGGTAAGAGCAGCTATAGCTTTTGTCAGATTTTCAGAAGGGTCTATAACTCCCAAAAGTTAAGAAACAACCACTTAATTTAATTCAATTTAATTTTTTTGAGGCAGGGTCTCACTGTGTCACCCAGGCTGGAGTGCAGTGGTGCAATCTCAGCTCACTGCAGCTTCAACCTCCCTAGCTCATCCTCCCACCTTAGCCTCCCAAGTAGCTGGGACTACAGGCATGCACCACCATGGCTGGCTAATTTTTATTTTTTTGTAAAGACAAAGGTTTCACTCTGTTGCCCAGACTGGTCTCTTACTCTTGGGCTCAAGTGATCCTCCTGCCTCAGCCTCCCAAAGTACTGGGATTACAGGTGTGAGCTGCTGCACCCAGCCAAGAAACAACTACTTTAATGGAAGAATTGTAGGTATCTACCACAGCCTAATAAAATATGTATTCGGAGGCAGGAAGGTCGTTTTGGACACCTCCCCCCAATCACCTAGCTGGATGTTCTCTTGATTGCAGAGAATAACTGAGGGGACAGACCCTCAGGCTTTCCTGAATACACCATACCCCCAGAGGACGGGAAGGTAATGGGGTTCCATGATCATTGGAGAGGCTTTGTGTCTGTGCCCCTGTGTATGCATACTCGGGCTCTCAAAATCAGTGACCATTTCAGTGGACAGACCTTAGTACATGAAAACAAAGTATTTACTCCAGGGCTTTAGGCAACTCTCATCAGCCAAAAACCATTTTCCCAGCCCCTACCCAAAACGGGCCAGACAGTCTGGAGACCCTTGTTTTTGTGTCTCTAATCACCAGCTCAGACAGTGCCCTCTGGGCTGTTTGGATGGCATATCCCTTTTCCCTCCCAGGATCACTCTCTCTTTTGTTGCATTGTGAGAAAATCACGGCTAGGAATTTGATCTGGAGCCAGAGTCAGCTTCCGGGTGTGATCTCAGTATCCAAGTGCGAGCTCAGGGTCCTATGACGTTAGGCACATCAAACTGAGGAACTTTTTGTCTAGCTGGCTGTGACCGCCTCCCTCCCTCCCCATCCCAGCTTCCCGGCCACAGAATAGGGAGCAGCACAAACAAGGCCCTGAGATTTGGGTTTATTCGGCTCCACCCAAAACTAAACCAAGGCTATGACACGTCCCATGGGACCAAACCATACATTGTAGACCATGCACCTTTCCTTTCCCCCAAGGACGCTGCTACCTCTGGAGTGGTGGGCAGCTGCCCATATCACCATGGGAGGTAGAGAGGGATTTGCTGGGTGCTGGGTCTGTGGCAATCAGGGCTCAACTATGGCTGCCTCCTCCTCTTCCTCTGGATCAGGAGGCGCAGGGAGCAGGGAGATGTAGACCTCATTGACCTCTGTGTCCAAATGTCGGCCACCCCGAGGCGCTTCCAGGTTTAAGATGCCATCATGGGAGAGAGCAGCTCGGACCCGCCAGGGGTCGACATCAGCAGGCAGGACATAGGTGCGGCAGAACTCTCGGGACACGAAGCCGTGGCGGTCCAGGCGCTGGGGGTGCCGGGCAGACACCTCCAGCAGGTTATCCACAGTCCTCACAGTCACCTCGTCTGGGGTAAAGTGGCTCACATCCAGAAATGCCTGGAACTTGCCCTCACTGAGCCTAAGCTCGGAGGCCCCTGCCCTGCTGCCCTCCCCAGCTGGGGCGGCCCGAGGCCGGACATAGTAGCCATGGTAGAGTGTGGGGGTCAGGATCTCTTCTGGAAGGAGGCCTAAGGGGCAGAGAGAACGCAAGAGGCAGGATGAGGGAGGATGAGGCTGGCACAGGGGCGAAATGGGAAATCTGGAGAGGAGGGATTGGGAAGAGCAAGAGGGGAGTCAGGAGGAGTGGGGAACGGGAAGGAGGCCACACAGTAGCTAGGAGGAGAAGACAGCTGGGAAGAGGGGAAAGAGAACGGAAAGGAAAGGGAGGAGGAGGAGGAGAAGCGGGGGGAGGAGGAGGCACCAAATGGCCTGGGTTGATAGAAGGGGGACAAGGAGGCACACCCAGGCGGGCAAAGGGCAGGTATCAGCACTGCAAGCACCAAGTGTGTCTTGAGGTCAGCAGGAATGGGAAAGAGCTCTGCTTGGAGGGGATGAGAGGGAGTCTGGGGTGGGGGGTGGCTGCTCCCAGGAGATCAGTTAAGCCCAGAGTGGGGTGGAGGCCAGTAACGTTGGGAGGTCAGCCCAGAATTTCAGGGGGTGGGGGTGGGAGGCAAGGGGGTGGCGTCTGTGCCATACCTTCTCCGAAGCGCTGCTCACCCAGGCGGCTTGGGTTGGCAAATTCGTACTCAGCGGTGGCTGGGTGGGCATGTGGCACTGAGCGGCCCGACATGGCTGCAGATGCAGCGGGAGCCCTGGTCCGAGGTGCAGCCCCAACAGGCGCAGCGCGACCCCTCCAGCTGCCCGGAGAGCCAGGGCTCGATAGGAGGTGGGGGCGGGGTCGACACCACCCAAAATAGTGCCGAGCCTCTGCGGGGGAGGGGCGGGGAGTGGGGGCCCTGAGAGCAACGAGGGTGTGACCAGCGCCGCCTGGACCCCTAGTCCCCTCCCCCGCACACTCTTCAGCTGTCGCAGGGGGCCTGAGAGGACAGCTGAGGGTCCTGGTTGGGAACAAGCTGAGAAGGGGGAGCTGGTGGTGCCTGGGGCATGAAGAGGCCTCGCTGAGACCCTCACAAACGGTTTGCACGTTTCCACACCTCATTTTCTCCTCCTTGGTGGCCGGCACTGTGCACCCAATTCCTAAAGCACTCCTGGATTTAATGTTCTGAGAGCCACATAGGATGAAAGATGCAATAAATCTTTCTGCTCTTTTTTTCAGGGAGTGGGGTCTTTCTGCCCAGATGTCGGAGTCCTCTCCTAAACCCAGGTCAACCCAGGGCAGGAGGCAGATGGCTGGTACTGACATGTTGACCATCACTGCTCTCTTCCAAGGACTCACAAAGAGTTAATGTCCCTGGGGCCCAGCCTAGGAAGATTCCAGTCCCTGCCCAGGCCCAAGATAGTTGCTGGCCTGATTCCCCTGGCATTCAGGACTGGAGAGGAGGAGGAGGAGGGGCACACTCCACCGCCTGCCCCCCCACCCGCCCGCGTGCCTGCTTGGGATTCCTGACTCTGTACCAGCTTCAGAGAACTGGGGTGGGGGTGGGTGCCACTGGGTGTGTACAGAAAGCTAGTGAAACAAGACCATGACAAGTCACTGGCCGGCTCAGACGTGTTTGTGTTTCTCTTTTCTTAGCTCAGTGAGTACTGGGTATGTGTCACACTGCCAAATCCCTGATCACAAGTCTCCATGAACCGGCGGTGAGCTAGGATAATAAAACCCCTGACATCACCATTCCAGAAGCTTCACAAGACTGCATATATAAGGGGCTGGCTGTAGCTGCAGCTGAAGGAGCTGACCAGCCAGCTGACCCCCTACACTCACCTAGCCACCATGGACATCGCCATCCACCACCCCTGGATCCGCCGCCCCTTCTTTCCTTTCCACTCCCCCAGCCGCCTCTTTGACCAGTTCTTCGGAGAGCACCTGTTGGAGTCTGATCTTTTCCCGACGTCTACTTCCCTGAGCCCCTTCTACCTTCGGCCACCCTCCTTCCTGCGGGCACCCAGCTGGTTTGACACTGGACTCTCAGAGGTGAGTCTCCCCACTGCTAGAATGGGAGAGTCCTTACTGGAACCTCCTGTAAACTTCTCCATCCATTTTCCTCTCCTTTCCTGCCTAAACCATTTTAGGCACATGTGTATCCAAATGTGAAGAAAAATGAGGAGGTTGCTAGTGCCTCCCTCCCCCGTCACCTGTTTCTACTTGATGGTCCTCTGTATCCCATTTATTACATTTTTTCATGCACTGTCAAGTTCATCCTCCATCCCCTAACTTCTCTGCAGGGTACCCCTTTCTGGTTTGGTTCATAACAATCTGCAGGGAAAGAGCTGCCTTCAAACTCCTTTGCTCATCTCTTCTAACACCATGGACTCTTGACCAATTTTACCATCTCAGGTGTCAGAGCCAGGAGAGAGCCCTGCCTCATCCTGAGCTGTTCACCCTCATGGGCATTTTCTGCCTTTTTATTCCCTCTTCTGTGATTTTCTGGGTTTCTCAGGGCTGTGACAGGGCATTGGCCTGGGTCCAACCAAGCCTTATGAGAAAACAATATAGGGACCCCCACTCGTCCTGAGAGGGTGAGAGAACAGGGTGAACATATAAGGTTGACAGAAGCTGTCACAGATAACGCTCTGGTTTAAAAATATTCGAGTGTGAGTAAACAGGAGATGAGTGGGCAAGGGCTTTGGAAGGACAAGCAGGACCAGCAGAACATTCCAGATTGGGTGGGTGGAAAACTGGCAAAGAGACCTGAGCCAGAAGAAGAGGCCTTTGTCTCACAGACAAACCACAAAGCCAGGCACTGGAGCCAGAGAGGCAGCAGATGCCAGGCCTGCACCCATCCTTGCGACTGGTCCCCTAGGTGATCTGTCTTCTTCTCTGTCCCTGTAAATAAAGTTTGGGTCTGATCACCATGAGCCTTAGGTATCACTGTGGTGGCTCCCTGAAGCAGAGAGCCACATTTATTTAAAAAGGGGATATTTTAAAGCAGAAAAGAGAAGGATGAATTACCTGGACAGAAAGCAACTCTGCAGAATAAGACAACACCAGTATAATGAGTACTTTCGCCATCTTTCTCCCGTCCCATTCCCTTACCTTGCTATTTCTAGATGCGCCTGGAGAAGGACAGGTTCTCTGTCAACCTGGATGTGAAGCACTTCTCCCCAGAGGAACTCAAAGTTAAGGTGTTGGGAGATGTGATTGAGGTGCATGGCAAACATGAAGAGCGCCAGGTATGTAGCTTGGTTTTTTGTTTTTGTTTTCTGCTCATTCATTCAGTGTATACTGTAATAGTCCAGGTAGTGCTATCAGCTTTGGAGGCTGGCTACATTCCAGTCCCAAGCTATAATAGTCTAGATCAGGGGTTACAAATCAATGTCTAGAAGACTAAGTTAGGGATAGACCTATTGCTGTTGTTACTGTTGTTATGGCCAGAGATGTGGTCTTTGTTTGATTTGATCGCCTTAGATGGGATGATGGGATGTTGATGCCCCATCTTAGCCAGAGGTTCTGAATCTTGGCCACATTAGAATCACCAGGGGAACTTTCAAAAAACCTAATGCTCAGGCATACTCCAGACCAATTAAATCAGAATTTTTAGGGGTGGGACCTAGGGCATCAACATTTTTTAAGGTAATTCTAATCTACAGTCAAGGTTGAGGACCACTGATTTAGGTATAGGGCTGTCAGACACCTAGTTGCTTTGCATAATTACATTAACTACAGGTACCCTAAAGGCACTTGAGTTGTGAATTCTTTGTTAGCTGTGCAAGAATCCATGTCTCTTCTTTAGCCCATCTTAATGCTGAACTACTTGGTTTGTCTAAATTTCAGAGCTGTGCTCAGTCTTTAATCCCCTATAGCCCATGCGGAAATCAGTTAATGAGAGCCTGTTTGGCTACATGCTTGAGAGTCAGCAGGCATACGGGTTAAGGTCATCTACTCTTTGGGGGAATTCTGACGAATGGAACAGCTTTTCATGACTTTGTAAGAGGGCTTTAAAATTCCTTCTCACCAATTAACGATAGCTCAGCGATAGCTCAGAACCTGTGCGTCAACCAGTACAGTTTGTCCTTAGTAATGTCCTCAGGCTGTTTCAATTCTGCTCATATGATTTAGGTTTGGGTCATAGTCTCCTTGGATGGAGTCTTTTTTTTTTTTTTTTTTTTCCCCCAGCAGCAGTCCTATTGTTCTGGAACCTTCTGGGACATTCCTGAAGAGTCAGGACAATTTCAGGGCTTCCTCAGGAACTCAGATTCTAAATGAGATTCAAAATTCTGTAGGCCCAGTCAACATTATCTAAACCTTTGGGAAATATCCCTAAACATATCTATGCCTCAGGGTTTGAAAAACAATGAAGTGTTGTACTGTTTCAGACTTCTCAGATTCTCACTGGTAGGAGTGACTACCTAGGTAATTTCATCTTAGCCGCAACCCTGAAACAAAGCACTGTTTATTTTTCCTATGTTGTCATGGCATTTGGTCTCACCTAAGGGGAAATCAGGATGCCTGAGTTCTGGGCAGGTGATAGTAGTTCATATTCTTATCTCTCTGCCTCTTTCCTCATTCTTTTGGGTTAGGATGAACATGGTTTCATCTCCAGGGAGTTCCACAGGAAATACCGGGTCCCAGCTGATGTGGACCCTCTCACCATTACTTCATCCCTGTCATCTGATGGGGTCCTCACTGTGAATGGACCAAGGAAACAGGTCTCTGGCCCTGAGCGCACCATTCCCATCACCCGTGAAGAGAAGCCTGCTGTCACCGCAGCCCCCAAGAAATAGATGCCCTTTCTTGAATTGCATTTTTTAAAACAAGAAAGTTTCCCCGCCAGTGAATGAAAGTCTTGTGACTAGTGCTGAAGCTTATTAATGCTAAGGGCAGGCCCAAATTATCAAGCTAATAAAATATCATTCAGCAACAGATAACTGTCTTGTGTTTGAATATTCCACACACTTTTAAATAAATGTACGGATACCACAGATCTATTTATGATTGCATTATGATTTAGAGGGCTCCAAGGATTTTAGAGTCAGAATGACTGGCTCCACCATTTACTAATGATATAAATTTAGGCAAGTTGCTTAACCTTTCTGGTCTTCAGGTTTTCCATTTATAACATGGGTTACTGAGTTGTACAGAGCTATTATAGGAAGTAAATTAAGGAGAAGAAGCAGGAAAAGCCCCTGGCAGAGTTCAAGGAATATTAGTTACTCTGTCTCTGCCCTCTTTGATTTTAGCCCTCAGTTTAAAGGACTGGAACACATCTGAATGAACTCTGGATAATGCTACATAAAAGGCCTTACTGCATCTCTAACATTAATTACATCATCAGGGAAGACATGGTGACTCTAATATTGTTTGACGTTTTCCTATTGATAAGTATTGCCTTAAGCTGATTTACAAGGGCAATAAGCAGGACTTGGATGATTATCACCTAACAAGCTCTGAGGTATAGGCTAAATCAGTGGCCCCCAACCTTTTTGGCAGCAGGGACTGGTTTTGTGGAAGACAATTTTTCCCATGGCCCCGGGGGAGCAGGGGATGGTTTCGGGATGATTCAAGCATTAGATTCTCATAAGGAGTACACAAGCTAGATCTCTCACATGTGCAGTTCACAACAGGATTCATGCTTATATGAGAATGTACTGCCACCACTGATCTGACAGGAGGAGGAGCTCAGCTTCACTCACCTCCTACTGTGCAGCCTATTTCCTAATAGGCCACAGGCCAGTACCAGTCCATGGCCTAGGGGTTGGGGACCCCTGGTCTAAATTATCGAGCAAACACCTACTAACCTAAGGCCAGGAAATATCCAATTCAATGACCTACCACATAATAGTTAAGTTTTAGAATTATAATTAATAACCAATCAATAAGTGGTTCTATTATTTAGCTTAAAGACATACCACTATGCAAAAAAATCCCCCCCAAAAGAAAAAACAACCCTCCATTTCATTTCTGTGGGTCTGGACAAAACTTCTGATTCACTTGATAAACAGGACTGCTGTAGGTGATCTGGTATAAATGTTTATTGACAACTCTTATTTTTTCTTCAGCAGCTTCCAGCTAATTTCTGATTTCTTGCAAAATCAGAAATCAGTCAGTTTGGGGACTGACCAGGGTTTTGAAATATTCTACATGAAACAATTGCCTAAATTTTTTTTATGACATAGAGGGGAACAACACACACTGGGGCCTATCAGAGGATGGAAGGTGAGAGAAGGGTGAGAATCAGGAAAAATACCTAATGGATACTAGGCTTAATACCTGGGTTATGAAATAATCTTTATAACAAACCCCCATGACACACATTTACCTATGTAACAAAATAAAGGGAAAAAAAGATCACAATGAGATACCATTGCGCCTCTATTAGAATGACTAAAATGAAAAATTGACTATACCAAGTAAAACAAAAAATATAAATAAATAAATTGGAAACTTAAAAATAAAAAAATTTAATGATGCAGGGGTATGGAGCTAGGACAATATAAATTGCAAATCTATACAGGTTCAAAAATGCTTTCTCTTAAAAAACAACTTCCTAATAGTCTGAAATACTGTGATCTAGCCAGAAGTTTACAGCTAATTTTTGTGGCTGTGTAGCAGACACTGTTGGCTGCCTAACCAACAGCTATTTACCACCTTCAGCCTTGCCAACATTACCCCAGATTGGTTTAGGTATACACCATATTTTTCCTAGCCATGTGCTTCAGACAACTGAACTCAAGCTCCAGCCAAAGGAGGTCTATCTTGACTAGTCCAAATCAAGCAGGGAAATCCTCTTCTTGATTTTCAATATTATTTTTGAAAGGCCTGTGACTCAATTATGGCAAATGAGGCAGGAGGGAAGTCTGTTGGAGATGCTTCTAGAAAAAGTTTCTAAACTAAGAAAAGGTTTCAAAAAGATTCAGAGAGAAAGAGAGAGAGATTTTTTTTTTCCTTGCTCTGGATGTCGGAGCATGAGAATGTGATGCCTGGATTACTGTGGCCGTTTTGAAAACGTGGAACGGCCATCCATGATATGCTGAGCACAAAGACAATAATCTCAGGTCCTTAATGGGTCAATGAACTGCTGAATTAGCCAACTCTAGAGTTTCCCTACTTCAGGCTGTTTGATTATGTCTTGTTTTTGTTAATAATCTGTTTTGACGTGGGTTTTCTGTTACTCCTAGGCAAAAACATCTGACATTATCAAGGCTGAATTAGATAGTGTAACATAACTGAATGCCTGGAAGCCATGTGTCAATTTTAATCATTTTAGTGAATTACCAGTATATTTCCCAAGCAAAGATGGACTTGGTTTTAAATAAATCACAACTTTGACTATTATATAATGATATTTATTTCAAAAATGTGCAGGGTCACATTTTTTTGTTTGTTGTTACCATAAGTGCCTAAGTTAGACTGGTTCTTTATTGTTATTCTTTTCTAGATCACACCCTTTGCTGTGGCTATTCACAGGTACGATATTAGTATAGGACTATTCTAGTACAGTATGTTTGAGAGTTTTTTGTTTTTTTTTTTTGGCTTTATAGCTAACTCATCCATGATTCTACTTCATTCCCTATATCTGAATTTATAGAAGTTTACTGAGACAATTCTAATTAGCATTTGTTTTGTCTTTTAATATTAGCTAATATTTATTGAGCACTATATTAGTCCATTCTCACATTGCTATAAAGAACTAGCTGAGACTGGGTAATTTATAAAGAAAAGAGGTTTAATCATTTCACAGTTCCACAGAAAGCATGGCTGGGGGGCCTCAGGAAACTTACAATCATGGTAGGAAGGCAAAGGGGAAGCAGGCACATCTTACATGGCTGGAGCAGGAGGAAGAGAGAGCGAAGGGGGAAGTGCTACACACTTTTAAACAACCAGGTCTCATGATAACTCACTATCATGAGAACAGCTATGAAGTCCACTCCCATCATCCAGTCACCTCCCACCAGGCCCCTCTGCCAACATTGAGGATTACAATTTGGCATGAGACTTAGGTGGGGACACAGAGCCAAGCCATATTAAGCATTTACTACGTGGTAGACACTATGCTAAGTGCTTTAACCTTTTTAAAGCACTCATTTTTAAAAGAATAATTCTGGGGAACGTGTGTATAATACATATATGTTATTTCAGTAAGATGTAATACTTAGAAAATGAGATGGTTATCTTTGCCTAATGCTTTTGGAATGATACATATTTTTATGCTTTGAAAAATTCTATGCTACTTTTTCCTTCACATTTTTATTTTGAAGATTACACTGGGTTCGATTGTTGTTCTGAAGATTTATAATCACTGTTCATTCAGTAATTATTTGAGTGCCTTCTATGTGCTAGCTACAAAAATAAGACATGCTTTCTGCCCTTAAGGAATTAAGAATTGAGTGGAAGAGCAGGCAAATAAAAAGATAATTCCAAGACACTTTTTAAAGATCCTAATATATCCATTCAAAATGTCTGTTATGGGGACCCTGAAGGCAAATACCTATTCTGGACACAGAAAGAATCCTGGAGACAGTTACCCTGGATGAATTTTATCTGGTTGGTTGTTTTTTGTGTTGTTGTTATTGTTGTTTGCAGTGGCATGATGGTATTAGTCTGTTTTTATGCTGCCGATAAAGACATACCTGAAGCTGGGTAATTTATAAGCAAAAAGAGATTCAATGGACTCACAGTTCCATATGTTTGGGTAGGCCTCACAATCATGGTGGAGGGCAAAAGGCACATCTTACATGGTGGCAGACAAGAGAGAAATGAGAACCAAGTGAAAGGGGTTTCCCCTTATAAAACCATCAAATCTTGTGAGACTTATTCACTACCACAAGAACAGTATGGGGGAAACCGCCCCCATGATTTAATTATCTCCCAGCAGGTCCCGCCCACAACACATGGGAATTATGGGAGCTACAATTCAAGATGAGATTTGAGTGGGTACACAGCCAAACAATATCACATGATTATAGCTCATGGCAGCTTCAACCTCCTGGGCTCAAGACACCTTCTTGCCTCAACTTCCCCGGTAGCTGGGACTACATACCTGAGCCACCATGCTGGGATTTTTTTTTTTAGAGACAAGGTCTCACTATGTTGCACAGGCTGTTTTTGAACTCCTGGGCTCAAAGGAGCCTCCTGCCTTGGCCTCCCAAAGGGCTGGATTTATAGGCGTGAGCCACCACGTCTGACCTCCTGATTTAATTTAATTTGTTAATTAAAATTTTTTTTTGAGACAAAGTCTGACTTTGCCACCCAGGCTGGAGTGCAGTGACATGATCACAACTCACTGCAGCCTTGGTCTTCCAGGCTTAAGTGCTTCTCCAACCTCAGCCTTCTGAGTAGCTGGGACTACAGGTGCATACCACCACATCCAGCTAATTTTTATATTTTATGTACAGACGGGGTTTCGCCATGTTGCCCAGACTGGTCTTGAACTCCTGAGCTCAAGTGATATCCCTGCCTTGGCCTCCCAAAGTGCTGAGATTACAGGTATGAACTACCACACTTGGCCTGCTGACCAAATTTTTTAAACAGCTTCTTTGAGACATCATTCACATAATATACAATCCAACCAAACTACAATATGATGGCTTTAGAATATCACAAAGTTGTACATCCATCACAATCAATTTTAGAACATTTCATTAGCGCAAGAAGATACCTTACACTCCTTAGCCATTACCCTCCCATGCTTGCCCCTCTGCCCTAGGCAACCACTTATCTATTTTCCTTCTTTATTGATTTGCCTATTCTGGACATTTCCTATAAATAGAATCATACAATATGTGGCCCTTTGTGACTAGCTTATTTTTCTTAGCAGAATCAAGAGGCATCCAGGTCATTGCATGTATCTGTACTTTACTCTTTTTGTTGCCAAATAATATTTCATTGCAGAAGCATACCACATTTTATTTATTCATTCATCAGGTGACGGACATTTGAGTTTCCATTGACTATTATGAATATTGCTGCTATGAACATGTATGCACAGGTTTTTATTTTATTTATTTACTACTTATTTATGTATTTATTTATTTTTTGAGATAGAGTCTTGCTCTGTCACCCAGACTCAAGTGCAGTGGCACGATCTCAGCTCACTGCAACCTCTGCCTCCCGGGTTCAAGCGATTCTCCTGCCTCAGCCTCCTGAGTAGCTGGGATTACAGGCATGCAACACCATGCCCAGCTAACTTTTGTATTTTTAGTAGACACTGCATTTCACCATGTTGGTCAGGGTGGTCTCGAACTCCTGACCTCAGATGATCAGCCCGCCTCGCCCTTCCAAAGTATTGGGATTACAGGCGTGGGCCACTGCGCCCAGTCCTGGTTTTTATTTTTAAATACCTGTTTCTAGTTATTTTAGGTATATGCCTAGGAGTAGAATTGCTGGGTCACATAATAATTCTATGTTTAACTTTTTGAGGAATGCCAACGATTTTCCACAGTGGCTGCACCATTTTACATTCCCAGTAGCAGTATATAAATACTCCAATTTTCCATATTCTCACCAACACTTGTTATTATCTTTTTTATTTTAGCCATCCTTGTGAGTGTCTGACTGAATTCATAATGGTATATAGTACTTAGCAAGATACAGAAAGAAGGAAAATAGACCCAGGAAGAAAGAACAGCATGAAGTGCCTGGGTATTTAGGTTTAGTTGGAGCACTGGATGTATCACAAAGCGTGTGAGAAATGAGGAAAGAGGGTTGAAAAGTGGCTCTGCTAAGGAGTTTGGAATGCATTTTGAAGATCATAGAAGCCAACAAAGGAATTTAGCCAAGAGAGTGGCATGATCAACTTTGCATATTAAACTCACTCTAGGAGAAACATAGCAATTGATAAGTAGGAAGCAAAATGGGGAACAGAGACATCAACCAAAAAGGTGTTGCAGCAGACTAGGTGATAAATAATGGAACACTGGAATATGACAAAGGCAATAAAGATGTGGAAAAGGAGGATGTATCAAGAGATAATATGGAAACAGAATTTATAGGGCTTGTATCTATTTGGATAAGGAGGATGAGAAAGGGGACACCAAAATAATTCTCTGATTTCTGGTTTTGACAATTGTGTGAACTTGTTATACAATATATAGCTTTAAAAATAAGAGTGGTTAAAAAGAGCTATGAAATTCACCAAGATACAGAACATACTAGGGGAAAATTTTTTTGAGATGAAAGATTATGAATGCAGTTTAGATACGTCGAGGTTGTGAGGTCTTTGGGAATTCAAAGGGAGATATTCAATAAATAGTTGGATATTTATATCCAGTGTTCTGGAGACATATCTGGGATAGAAGTATAGATTTAAAATTTGGAAGCATATAGATAGGAGTTAAAGGTATAGGAGTGGATAGTACCACCTAGGGTTAGCAAAACAAGGAGCAAAAGGGCCAACCACAGAATCATTGGAAAGGCAAACTTAAGGTATTGGCAGAGAAAAATGAGCTCATAAAAGGGACCTAGTAATGATCAGAGAAATGAAGGAAAAACGTATTTAGCACAATGTCACAGAAACCAAGGGAATAAGATTTCAAGAAGGAAAAAGTGGGTTGTCAAGTGGATTACCAAATGCAGAATATAAAAGTTAAATAACATGTGAGCTGAAGTATCCATTAGATCTGGTAAAATTTTCACTGTCATAGAAACACTTGTAGGAAAGTGGTGGGTCAAAGAGGAAATGGGGGACAGACTTCTTGACAAGATAGAGCAGTAAGCTCATATTTGATGCAGTCCCTCTACTGTAAACACATAGCAATGGTAGAATTTTTAAAGTAGAAAAGATAAATGACAATATGGACAAATTAAATTACAAAATATTTAAATAAATAAAATTTAGGGGAATAGGCCTATTAGACTCTAGATAGAAGAAGACAGTGGAAGCTGATGAGTTCAACTCCTACAGGGTAATGAGACTAAAAGTTCTCAGCCTAAGACAGAAGAAGCAATTGGCTCATTACTTAATGCCAGTGGCTGTGATGGGATTTTCCCACTCGTGAAAGAAAGGCAGAAAAATCCTGTCCATCTGCCTTCTAGGTTTTAGTTGAATAGAAGCTGGGCTTAGTGAGATGGAAAGATGAAGACATAGTCTCATGATTCAGAATTTATATATGATATCTTTTTTTTTTTTTTTTTTTGAGACGGAGTCTTGCTCAGTAGCCCAGGCTGCAGTGCAGTGGCATGACCTCGGCTCACTGCAACGCTTACCTCCCGGGTTCAAGCGATTTTTCTGCCTCCGCCTCCCAGTAGCTGGGATTATGGGCACCCGCCACCACACCTGGCTAATTTTAAAAAATTTGTAGTAGAGATGGGGTTTCATCATGTTGGCCAGGCTGGTCTTGAACTCCTGACCTCAAATCATTCACCCACCTCGGCCTCCCAAAGTGCTGGGATTATAGGCGTGAGCCACCGTGTCCAGCCTATATATGATATCTTGTAGCTCAGTGATAGCACCCAATATGACAGCAGAACAGTAGCCCTACTCATCATTATAAAATCCCATTTAGAATTGGGAAGGAGATGTAAGAAGCGTGATGAAGGCAACTGCAAAACCACTATAGAGTAAGGAGTGGTGGGCATAGAAGCAGAGAAATAAAGAAGGAAAAGCAAACTGAGAATCTACTGAAAACCAAAATTCCAAATACATGAAGAAATGCCATAGTAAGAAAGATAGGCAACAATAAAATCAGCAATAAGAAAAATGAAGGACCTTGGAACCCACCCATTCTTTTACTTTAAGAAAAGGACAAGTAATTGTTGCAGAGGTATTTTCCATTTCTATATTTTGCAGCTGCCTTTTTGTAAGAAGCACTTTTTCCAAATAAAAAAAATTAAATAAAAATTTAAAAATAAAAATGAGGGACTGGGTGCAGTGGCTCACACTTGTAATCTCAGCACTTTGGGAGGCTAGCATGGGCGGATCACCTGAGGTCAGGAATTCAAGACCAACCCGGCCAACATGGTGACACACCATCTCTACTAAAAATACAAATATTAGCCCAGCGTGGTGGCACATGTCTATAGTCCCAGCTACTCAGGAGGCTGAAGCAAAAGAATCACTTGAACCCAGAAGGCAGACACTGCAGTGAGTTAAGATTGCGCCAGGGCACTCCAGCCTGGGCAACAGAGGGAAACTCCGCCAAAAAAAAAAAAAAAAAAAAAAAGTTGGGGGGGGGTGTAATAATTGTATTTAGAAAGGGCAAGAAATACTACATTAAAACAAGCAGAATTTTAAAAGTGGATGGACATGAAAAAGAACCATTTAAATGTATTAGAAATCAGTTAATGTTATGAATGCTATAAGGAACAAAGTTACACATTTACAAATTGAAAGAAAGCTGAGGAATTCACTCAGAATACAGCAAATTGGGGAAAAAGATTTTTAAAAATAAGAACAGTTAGGATATATTGAGGAAAAAATGAGAAACCAATATGTATCCAAATAGGTGCTTCTAAGAATTAATAGAGAAAATGATGAAGCATTACTTGAAGAGATTTTTCAGAATTGAAGATGTGAGTCTTCAGATATTGGGCAGGATAAATAATACTAAATATACACTTAAATATATGATCACGAAAATTCAGAATAATAAGGATGAGAAAAATCTGAAAAGATATGAGGACAAAAAGATGTATTAATTACAAATGAGTTACGATTAGATTGACAGCAGATTTCTCAGCATCAGTAAAAATCAAAAGACAATAGAGTAACGGCGTCAAAGTACTGGTGGGGTAGAAACAGCTGCTAACTCATAGTTACAGGTAAGTTATCACTCAAAGTAAAATATGCCAGGAATGCAAAGATGATTCAATATTGGAAAATCTCTCAATATAAATTTACTGTATTAATAGACTAAAAGAAAATAAAATCTTATGATTATCCCAACTAATGTGTGGTTCAGCTTCTCTATTTACATGGAGGGAAACTTCTGTTAGAAAATCAGAAATAAAAGAAATTTCCTCAAGTTGGTAAATATTATATAACAAAAACTTAGCACAAACATACTTACCAATGAAAATTTAATTCATTCTATTCCTTTGAATATCCTGAGCAAGAAAAAGATGCCCATTATCACTCCTAATATTTTACATAGCAATAAAGGTTCTGAACAATGCCATCACAGAAGAAAAACAAAGAAGAGGTATAAGAATTGGAAGGGTAGAGATGAAACTGTTATTATTTATAAATGATATAATAATCTGCTAAAATAACCCCAAAAGAATCAAAGGACAGGCCAGACATGGTGGCTCATGCCTGCAACCCCAGGACTTTGGAATGCTGAGGTGGGAGGATCACTTTAGCCCAGGAGTTTGAGACCAGCCTGGACAACATGGTGAAACTCCATCTCTACAAAAAAAAAAAAAAAAATTAGTCAGGCGTGGTGGTGCACACCTGTAGTTCCAGGTACTTGGGATGCTGAGGTGGGAGAATCACCTGAGCCTGGGAGTTCGAGATTCGAGGCTGCAGTGAGCCAAGATCACATCACCGCACTCCAGCCTTGGGAAATGGGAGTGAGACCCTGTCCTCCCTTACCCCCCAAAAAAATCAGAATCAACAAACTATTAGAACAAGAGAGTTCAGCAAACTTGCAGCATATAATCTCAGATTATGAAATACTATGCTGGTTATCTACTTCTGCATACCAAACTACCTGAAAATTTAGTGGCTTAAACAACAATCATTTTATTAAACCTTACCAGGTGGTATTCAGCTGGTAGATGGTCTCATCTATAGGTTTTAAGGTGACTTAACTCTCATTCCTGATGCCTTGGCATGGATGGTTGGAAAGGTGGGCTCAGCTGGGCCTCTCTCCCTGTCCACATAGTGTCAGGATCTCTCTACAAGATCTCTTCAGCAGATAGTCAGATTTCTTATATGGTGGTTCAGGTCTCCAAGAAAGAGTGTTCCAAAAGACAGAAAGTGGGAGCTGCAAGTTTAAGGCTAGGGCTGGAAATTTATACAGCGTTTCTTTTGCCATAATTTTTTGACCAAAGCAGTTGCAAAGCCTTTCTATATTCAAAGGGAAGGGCACAGACCCCCAATCTCTTGGTGGAGGGAGAGTAAAAGAGTTTCCAGCCAACCTTAATCCTCGACAAGAGCATACAGAGAGGGAGAAAGTATATGAAATCTCTAAAATTCACAAGGAATAATAGCATTAATAGCAATACTGTACAAGGAATTCATAAGAATCAGCAAGAAAAGGACAGCTACTCCAATTTTCTTTAAAAAGGACAAAGAATATGCATAGGACATTTATGCAAGTGAAATCAAGAAGCCAACATGCATACAAAGGAATGCTGAAAATAACTAGTAGTCAGTGAAATGCAAATCAAAGTAACAATAAGCTATCTCTTTACAACAGTGTTTCTCAATATTGGCATTACCAACATTTTGGGCCCCTTTGTTGTAGGGGCTTGTCTGTGCCTTGTAGGATGTTTGGCAGCATCCCTGGCCTGTACCCACTAGCTGCCAATAGACATCCCCTTTGTGAAAATAAAAAATGTCTCTAGAAATTGCTAATTATCTCCTGGAGGATAAAATTGTCCCAGGTCGAGAACCATTGCTTTGTACCTATCAGCATGGCAAAAAATAGAGAGCTGGTTAATGTTTTGTTTTGTTTTGTCTTTTGTTGAGACGGAGTCTCGCTGTTTCCCCAGGCTGGAGGGCAATGGTGCAATCTTGGCTCACTGCAACCACAGCTTCCCAGGTTCAAGCGATTCTCCTGCCTCAGCCTTCCAAGTAGCTGGGACTTCAGGCGCGTGCCCCCACGCCCGGCTAATTTTTGTATTTTTAGTACAGATGGGGTTTCATCGTGTTAGCCAGACTGGTCTCTAGCTCCTGACCTCATGTGATCCACCCACCTGGGCCTCCCGAAGTGTTGGGATTACAGACATGAGGCACCATGTTAATGTTAAGTGTTAGCAGAGATACGGCAACATAAGAAGCCTCAGGCCTTATTGATGGGTGTGTGAGTGGCACAGTCATTCTTGAGAGCAATAGTCAAATTAAATATAGACATAGCTCAGGACTCACCAGTTCAACATAGGGGTAATTTACACAGGTCCATAAAGGAACATATATGAGGATGTTCTCTGCAGCTTTGTCTGATAATGGGGAGTTAGAGGCAAATTAAAATGCTGTGGCAGAATATCCTATCCAATAATAGCAGATATCTTTTTCTCAGTGCACATGAAAGCTTCTATAGGACAGACCAAAAGTTAGGCCACAAAACAAGTTTTAACACATTTTAAAAAACTGAAATCATACAAAGTATCTTTTCTGATCACAATGAAATAAAATTAGAAATCACTAACAGAAGGAAAAAGGGAAAATTCACAAATTAAACAATACACTCTTAAAACAACTACTGGATTAAAGAAGAAATCACTGCTGGGCACGGTGGCTCATGCCTGTAATCCCAGCACTTTGGGAGGCCAAGGCGGGTGGATCATGAGGTCAGGAGATCGAGACCATCCTAGCTAACACAGTAAAAATACCAAAAAATTAGCTGGCCATGGTGGCCGGTGCCTGTAGTCCCAGCTACTCGGGAGGCTGAGGCAGGAGAATGGTGTGAACCTGGGAGGCAGAGCTTGCAGTGAGCCGAGATCCCGCCACTGCACTCCAGCCTGGGTGACAGAGCGAGACTCTGTCTCAAAAAAAAAAAAAAAAAAAAAAGAAGAAGAAGAAGAAGAAGAAATCACAAGGGAAATTAGAAAATACCTTGAGACAAACGAAAAACAGAACACAGCTAGGTGCCGTGGCTCACACTTTGGGAGGCCAAGACAGGTGGATTACATTAGCCCAGGAGTCCTAGACCAGCCTAGGCAAAATGGTAAAACCCCATCTCCACAAAAAATACAAAAAAATAGCCATGCATGGTGGTGCGTATCTGAAGTCCCAGCTATTCAGAGAGTTAAGGTGAAACGACCCCTTGTGTCCAGGAGGCCAAGAGAGCAATGAGCCTGGAAAGAAAGAGAGAAAGAAAGAAAGAAAGAAAGAAAGAAAAGAAAGGAAAGAAGGAAAGAAAGAAAAGAAAGAAAGAAAGAAAGAAAGAAAGAAAGAAAGAAAGAAAGAAAGAAAGAAAGAAAGAAAGAAAGAAAGAAAGAAAGAAAAGAAAGAAAAGAAAGAAAGAAAGGAAAGAGAGAGAGAGACAGACAGAGACCCTGTCTCAAAAAAAGAAAATAAAAGAAAGAGAGACTGGGCACGGTGACTCACGCCTGTAACCCCAGCACTTTGGGAGGTCAAGGCAGGTGGATTACTTGAGGTCAAGATGGTGAAACCCTGTCTCTACTAAAAATACAAAAATTAGCTGGGCGTGGTGGCAGGCGCCTGTAATCCCAACTACTCAGGAGACTGAGACGGGAGAATCACCTGAATCCTGGAGACAGAGGTTGCAGTGAACCGAGATCGTACCAGTGCACTCTGGCCTGGGCAACAGAGCCAGACTCTGTCTCAAAAATAAATAAATAAATAAATAAATAAATAAACAAGAAAAGAAAAAGAGGACACAACATACCGAAACTTATGGAGTGCAGTAAAAGCAATACTAAAGAGAAATTTATATCTGTAAACACATACAGTAAGTCCTTTTTTTTTTTTTTTTTTTGAGACGGAGTCTTGCTCTGTCGCCCAGGCTGGAGTGCACTGGCGCAATCTCGGCTCACTGCAAGCTCCGCCTCCCGGGTTCAAGCCATTCTCCTGCCTCAGCCTCCCGAGTAGCTGGGACTACAGGCGCCCGCCACTGCGCCCGGCTAATTTTTTCTATTTTTAGTAGAGACGGGGTTTCACCATGGTCTCGATCTCCTGACCTTGTGATCCGCCCGCCTCGGCCTCCCAAAGTGCTGGGATTACAGGCGTGAGCCACCGCGCCCGGCCATACAGTAAGTCCTTAACACTGTTGATAGGTTCTTGGAAACTGTGACTTTAATAACAATTTTACCATAGGCTGATGTAAACAAAACTATGTTTCTGGTCATGAAAACATCGCTAAACAAAAACATACTTCTGGTCACGAAAACATCACGAAACTTCTAAATAGAAACCAAAAACACTTCTAATTTTTTTTTAATTTTAATTTTTGTGGGTACATAGTAGGTATATATATTTATGGGGTACGTGAGTTGTTTTGATACAGGCATGCAATGCATAATAATCACATAATGAATAATGGGGTATCCATCTCCTCAAGCATTTATCTTTTGTGTTACAAACAATCCAATTATTCTCTTTTTGTCATTTTAAAATGTACAGCTGGGCCAGCGTGGTGGCTCATGCCTGTAATCCCAGGCTGAGGCGGGCGGATCACTTGAGGTCAGGAGTTTGTGACCAGCCTGGCCAACATGGCGAAACCCCATCTCTACTAAAAATACAAGAATTAGCCAGGCGTGGTGGTGTGCAGCTGTAGTCCCAGCTACTTGGGAGACTGAGGCAGAAGAATCACTTGAACCCAGCAGGCAGAGGCTGCAGTGAGCCGAGATTGCGCCACTGCACTCCAGCTTGGGTGACAGAGTGAGACCCTGTCACACACACACATACACACACACACACACACACAAAGTACGGTTAAATTATTAATGATTATAGTCACCCTATTGTGCTATCATATAGTTTTATTCATTCTATGTTTTTTTTTTGAGTCCATTAACCAACCCCACCTTCCCCCAACTCACACTACCCTTCCCAGCCTCTGGTAACCATCCTTCTATTCTATTGCTATGAGTTCAATTGTTTCAAGTTTAGATTCCACAATAAGTAGGAACATGCGATGTTTGTCTTTCTGTGCCTGGTTTATTTCACTTAACATAATGACTTCCAGAGTTCCATCCATGTTGTTACAAATGACAGTATCTCAATCTCTCTTATGGCTGACTAGTACTCCATTGTGTGTAAGTACCATATTGTCTTTATCCATTCATCTGTTGACAGACATTTAGGTTGCTTCCAAATCTTGGCTATTGTGAACAGAGCTACCACAAACATGTGAGTGCAGATATCTCTTTCATATACTGATTTCCTTTCTTTGGGATATACACCCAGCAATGGGATTGCTGGATCATATGGTGGCTCTATTTTTAGTTTTTTGAGGAACCTCCAAACTGTTATCTAAAGTAGTTGTACTAATTTATATTCCCACCAACAGTGTACAAGGGTTCCCTTTTATCCACATTCTTCCAGCATTTGTTACTGCCTGTGTTTTGGACAAAAGCCATTTTAACATTTCATTGCAGTTTTGATCTGCACTTCTCTGATGATCAATGATGTTGAGCACCTTTTCATATGCTTGTTTTCCATGGTGTCTTTTGAGAAATGTGTATTCAGTTTTTGCCCATTTTAAATCAGATTATTAGGTTTTTCTTATAGAGTTGTTTGAGCTCCTTTTATATTCTGGTTATTAATCTCTTGTCAGATGAGTAGTTTGTAAATATTTTCTCCCATTCTGTGGATTGTGTCTTCACTTTGTTTCCTTTGCTGTGCAAAGCTTTTTTTTTTTTTTTCCTTGAGACGGAGTTTCACTCTTGTTGCCCAGGTTGCTGGAATGCAATGGCACAATCTTGGTCACTGCAACCTCCACTTCCCGGGTTCAAGAGATTCTCCTGCCTCAGCCTCCCGAGTAGCTGGGATTACAGGCATGGGCCACCACGCCAAGCTTATTTTGTATTTTTTTTTAAAGTAGAGATGGGGTTACTCAATGTTGGTCAGGCTGGTCTCAAACTCCTGACCTCAGGTGATCTGCCTGCCTCAGCCTCCCAAAATGCTGGGATTACAGACGTGGGCCACTGTGCCTGGCTTGTGCAGAAGACTTTTAATTTGTGATCCCATTTGTCCATTTTTGCTTTGGTTGCCTGTGTTTGTAGGGTACAACTCAAGAAACTTTTACCTAGGCCAATGTCTACGAGTTTCCCCAATGTTTTCTTATAGTAGTTTCATAGTTTGAGGTCTTAGCTTTAAGTCTTTAATCTGTTTTCATTTAATTCTTGTATATGGCAAGAGATAGGAGTCTAGTTTCATTCTTATGCATATGGATATCCTGTTTCCCCAGCAGGATAACAGTCTCTTTAACAAATGAGACTGTTTCTTTATTATTATTTATTTATTAAAGAGACTGTCTTTCCCCCAGTTTATGTTCTTGGCACCTTTGTCGAAAATGAGTTCACTGTAGGCGTGTGGATTTGTTTCTGGCTTCCTTACTCTGTTCCACTGGTCTATGTGTCTGTTTCTATGCCAGTATCATGTTGTTTTGGTTACTATAGCTCTTTAGCATAATTTGAAGTCAGGTAATATGATTCCTCCATACTTTTAATATTAAACATCAAGATAAATGTGAAGTATACATACATTTAAGAAAGATTACTGGCCGGGCATGGTGCTCACGCCTGTAATCCCAGCACTTTGGGAGGCCGAGGCGGGCAGATCACGAGGTCAGGAGTTTGAGACCAGTCTGGCCAACACGGTGAAACCCCGTTTCTACTTAAAATACAAAAATTAGCCAGGCATGGTGGCAGGCACCTGTAATCCCAGCTACTCGAGAGGCTGAGGCAGGAGAATCTCTTGAAACCAGAAGGCGGAGGTTGCAGTGAGCTGAGATTGCATCACCGCACTCCAGGCTGGGCAAGAAAAGCGAAACTCCATCTCAAACAAAAAAAAAAAGAAAGAAAAGAAAGATTATTAAAAATAAGTAAGGTAATTACCCAATTTTTGGTAAATCAGTGAGTGACAGCATTTGTAGCAGTGGTGAGTTAAATGAAGGAATAAATGTTTGCAAAGTGAAAACTGTAAGGAGCATCTCCTACCACCACGCAGTTCAAAGGCAAACAATCACAAATCTGGAGGCCTCGCTGAATGCTTTCTATTATAGCATTGCTTATGTTGTGCATCTGTATGATTATTGTAGACTTTATGAATTTTTATTTTATAAACTTTGTATTCATTCATTCATTCATTCATTCATTCATTCGTTCATTCATTTTCTGACTCGCTTATTCCAGTTCAGGGTCATAGGTGGCTGGAACCTATCCTGGAAGCTCAGGGCACAAAGAGGGAACTGACCCTGGATGGGATGCCATGTACGCCCCCACTCATTCAGACTGGGACCATTTAGAAATTCCAGTTCACCTAATGTGCACATCTTTGGGATGTAGGAGGAACCTAGAGTACCCAAAGAAAACCCACGCAGACTTGGGGAGAACATGCAAACTCTACACAGACACTGTCCCAGCAGGGAAGTAATTCATTTTTCTCATCAATCTAATAATGATACAATGTTAAATAAAACAACATTATTTGAAGACCTACTGTACAATGAAAATAAAGAAAAATTGCAAATTAAAAAACTAATTTTACATCATAAGGAACTAGAAAAAGAAAAGCAAATCCAAAGCAAAGCTAGAAGAAGAAAGAAAATAATAAAAGAGCAGAGATAAATAAAAGAGAGAACAGAAAAATAAAGGAAGTCAATTAAACCAAAAGTTATTCCTTTGAAAAGATCAACAAAATTGACAAGCCTTACCTAGATTGACTAAGAAAAAAAGAGAGAAAATCAAATTACTAAAATCAGAAAAATGTGGGGACATTATTGCAGATGCAAATAGAAATAAAAAAGATTATATGAGAATACTATGTACAATTATCTGCTAGCAAATTGGAAACATAGGTCAAACAGATAAATTCCTAGAAACACATAGTTTACCAAAACTGACTCATTAAGAAATAGAAAATCTGAATAGATCTATAATTTAGAGTAAGGGGTTTGAATTAGTAATCAAAATACCCCAACAATGAAAGCCCTGGACCAGATGGCTTCACTGATGAGTTCTACCAAATATTTATATAAGAATTAACATCAGTCCTCCTCAAGCTTTTTCAAAAAAAGCAAAGAGGAGGAATACTTCCTAACTCATTCCAGAAAACCAGCATTACCCTGATACCGAAGCCAGACAAAGACATTACAAGAAAAGAAAACTACAGACCAATATACCACATAAATCTTCAACAAAATACTAGCAAACCAAATTCAGCAGGATATTAAAAGGATTATATATATTCTTGAAATGCAAGTTTGAGTCAACATATTAAAATCAATTGATACAATGCACCACATTGACAAAATAGAGGGGAAAAAAATCCCACAGGATCATCTCAGTTAATGCAGAAAAAGCATTTGACAGAATTCAAAACCCTTATGCGATAAAAACACTCAACAAACTAGGAGTAGAAGGAAACTACCTCAACATAATAAAGACCACATATGAAAAACCCACAGCAAACACCAAACTCAATGATAAAAATTCAAAATTTCGGACAGATGTGGAGGCTCACACCTGTAATCTCAGCACTTTGGGAGGCCGAGGCTGGAGGATCACTTGAGCCCAGGGGTTCAAGACCAGCCTTGGCAGTATGACGAAACCTCGTCACTACAAAAACTACAAAAATTAGCTGAGCCTGGTGGCATGCACCTGTAGTCCCAGCTACTCGGTAGGCTGAGGTGAGAGTATTGCTTGAGTCTGGGAAGCAGAGGTTGTGGTGAGCCAAGATCGTGCCACTACACTCTAGCACTTGACCTTGTCTCAACAAATAAAAATCAAACAAACAAACAAACAAAAAAACTGAAACTCCCCCCAAAACTAAAAGTTTCAGTCTATTGCCGTTTCTTGGAAAAAAAATAAAAGGTTTTCCTTTAAGATCAGGACCAAGACAAGGATACCCACTTTTGCCACTTCTACTCAGTGTATTATTAGAAGTTCTGTTCAGAGTAATTAAGTAAGAAATAAAAGTATCCACATTGGAAAGGAAGAAGTAAAATTATCTGTTTGTAGATGACATGATCTTACATGCAGAAAACCCTAAAGATTATACACACACACACACACACCAGTAGAGCTAATATACAAATTCAGCAAAGTGGCAGGACACAAAACCAACAAACAAAAATCAGTTTCATTTCTATACACTAACAATTAATAACCTGAAATAAAGATTAAGACAACAATACTATTTACAATAACATCAAAAAGACTAAAATACTTAGGAATAAACCAATAAGGTAAAAGACTTATACACTGAAAACTGTAACGTATTGCTGAAAGAAATTAAGAAGACATAAATAAATGGAAAGACATCTGTGTTCATGAATTGGAAGACTTAATATTGTTAAGATATCAATATTAGCCATACTGATTACAGAGTCAATGCAATCCCTATCAAAATTCCAATGACTTTGCAGAAAAAAAAAAATCTGTCCTAAAATTCATATGGAATCTCAAGGGACCCTGAAAGCTGAAAACATCTTGAAAAAGAACAAAGTGGGAAGACTTAGACTTTCTGATTTCAAAACTTATTACAAAACTACAGTAATCAAAATGGTGTAATATTGGCAAAAAGGCAGAATGTAGATCAATGTAATAGAATATAGAGTCCAGAAATAAACCTTAGTGCATATGGGCTTGTGATTTCCAACAAGGGCGTCAAGATCATTCAATGGGGAAAGGACAGTCTCTCCAACAAATGGTGCTGGGAAAACTGAATATTCACTTGCAAAAGAATGAAGTTGGACCCATACCTTATACATACCTTATACTATAGATAAAAAATAATTCCAAAACTATCGAAGACCTATTTTATTTATTTATTTTTAATTAATTTTTTTTTGGGACAGAGTTTTGCTCTTGTTGCCCAGGCTGGAGTGCATGGCGTGATCTCGGCTCACTGCAACCTCTACCTCCTGAGTTCAAGCAATTCTCCTGTCTCAGCCTCCCAAGTAGCTGGGATTACAGGCATGCACCACCATGCCCGGCTAGTTTTGAATTTTTAGTAGAGACAGGTTTCACCATGTTGGCCAGGCTGGTCTTGAAATGCTGACCTCAGGTGATCCACCTACCTCGACCTCCCAAAGTGCTGGGATTACAGGCATGAGTCACTGCGCCCAGCCAAAGACCTATTTTGTAAGAACTAAAACTATAAAACTCGTAGAAGAAAATAGGGGGAAAGCTTTGTAACACTGTATTTGGCAATGGTTTCTTGGATATAACATCAGAAGCATAGGCACCACCAACAAAAAATAGATAAATTGGACTTATCAACATTAAAAACTTTTGTGCATCAAGGGACAGTATCTAGAGAGTGAAACAACATCTTCCTCTCTGGGCTCAGACGTAGTTTGCGGTGACAGGGCCAAATGCACCAAGGAAGTTGGAATGAGGTTGGGCGTGGTGGCTGACACCTGGAATCCCAGCACTTTGGGAGGCCGAGGTGGCTGGATCACTTGAGGTCAGGAGTTCGAGCCTGACCAACATGGTGAAACCCCATCTCCAATCAAAATACAAAAATTAGCCAGGCATGGTGGCACACACCTGTAGTCCCAGCTCCTGGGGAGTCTGAGGCAGGAGAATAGCTTGAGCCTGGGAGGCGGAGCTTGCAGTGAGTCAAGATTGCACCACTGCACTCCAACCTGGGCGACAGAGTGAGACTCCATCTCAGGAAAACAGAAAAAAAAAAAAAAAAAGAAAGTCGGAATAGTTGGTAAATACAGGACCCACTGTGGGGCTTCCCTCTGGAAAATGGTGAAGGAAATTGAAATCGGCCTGCACGCCAAGTACACTTGCTCTTTCTATGGCAAAACCAAGATGAAGAGATGAGCTGTGAAAATCAGGCACTGTGGTTCCTGCATGAAGACAGTAGCTGGCAGTGCGGGGACTTACAATACCACTTCGGCTGTCATGGTAAAGTCTGCCATCAGAAAACTGAAGGAATTGAAAGACCAGTAGACGCTCCTCTACTCTTTGAGACATCACTGGCCTATAATAAATGCGTTAATTTACGTTAAAAAAAAGAGAGAGAGAGAGAGAGAGAGAGTGAAACAACAATCTACACAATCAAAGAAAATATTTGCAAACCTTATATCTGATTAGAAATTAGTATCTGGAACATGTAAGGATGTATAAAGAACTCCTACAACTCAACAACAAATAAACAAACAACCCAATTCACAAGTGGGCAAGGAACTTGAATAAACATTTCTCCAAAGAAGATACATGAATAGCCAAAAAGCACAAAGAAAGATGTTCAAGGCCAAGCCTGCAATCCCAGCACTTTGGGAGGCCTAGGCGGTTGGATCACCTGAGGTCAGGAGTTTAACACCAGCCTAGCTAACATGGTGAAACCCCGTCTCTACTAAAAATACAAAAATTAACCGGGCACAGTGGTGCGCATCTGTAGTCCCAGCTACTTGGGAAGCTGAGGCAGGAGAATTGCTTGAACCCAGGAGGCAGAGGTTGCAGTGAGCCAACATGGAGCCACTGCACTCCAGCCTGGGCGACAGAGGGCAACAGAGTGAGATTCCGTCTCAAAAAAAAAAAAAAAAAAGGAACAAGAGATGTTTAATCATTAGCCATTAGGGAAAATAT
This sequence comes from Theropithecus gelada, assembly GCF_003255815.1. Lineage (NCBI taxonomy): Eukaryota > Metazoa > Chordata > Mammalia > Primates > Cercopithecidae > Theropithecus > Theropithecus gelada. The sequence goes on along the minus strand of NC_037682.1, from coordinate 103,502,549 downwards.
GAATCAAAACCACCATGGAATACCACTTTATATCCACTAACATGGCTATTATAAGATGCAAACAAAAACAAAATAAGCGTTGATGAGAATATGGAGAAATTGAAACCCTTGTGTATTACTGGTAGGAATATAAAATGGTACAGCCATCATGGAAAAGTTTGGCATTTTCAAATTGTTAAACTACAATTATCGGCCAGGCGTGGTGGCTCACACTTGTAATCCCAGCACCATGGGAGGCCGAGGTGGGCAGATCACTTGAAGTCACGAGTTCGAGATCAGCTGGCCAATATGGTGAAACTTTGTCTCTACTAAAAGGACAAAAATTGGTGAGGTGTGGTGGTATGTGCCTGTAGTCCCAGCTACCTGGGTGACTAAGGCAGGAGAATCGCTTGAACCCATGAAACAGAGGTTGCAGTGAGCCAAGATCACGCCACTGCACTCCAGCCTGGGTGACAGAGCAAGACTCTGTCTCAAATAAAAACAATCAACAACAACAACAACAACAACAAAACAAAACGAAAACATATAGAATTATGGTATGATCCAGTATTCCACTTCTGAATGTATACCTCAAAGAATTGAAAGCAGGGACACAAACAGAAACTTGTATATCAATGTTCATAACAGCATAATTCACAATAACTAAAAGATGAAAACAACCCAAGTATCCATCAACAGATAATGGAGAAGCAAACTGTGGAATATACAGGCATGCAATATTATTCAATCTTTTTTTTTTTTTTTTGAGACGGAGTCTCCTCTCTCACCAGGCTGGAGTGCAGTGGTGCAATCTCGGCTCAATGCAACCTCCTCCTCCCAGGTTCAAGTGATTCTCCTGCCTCAGCCTCCTGAGTACCTGGAATTACAGGTGAGCGCCACCACGCCCAGCTAATTTTTGTATTTTTTTTAGAAACGGGGTTTCATCATGTTGGCCAGGATGGTCTCAATCTCTTGACCTTGCAATCCACCTGCCTTGGCCTCCCAAAGTGTTGGGATTACAGGTGTGAGGCACTGTGCCCAGCCTATTCAATCTTAAAGAAGAGGAGGCTGAGGTGGGAGGATCGCTTGAACCCAGGAGTTTGACACCAGCCTGGGAAACAAAATGAGACCCTGTCCCTACTCCCTACACAAATTTGTTTTGAAAAATTAGCTGAGCATGGTGGAACGCACCTGTAGTCCAGATACTTGGGAGGCTGAGAGTGGAGGATCCCTGGAGCCCATAAGTTTGAGGTTGCAGTGAGCTATGATCACACCACTGCACTCCAACCTGGGTGACAGAGACTGTCTCAAAACAAAAAAGAAGATACATGGTATAACATAAATGAGCCTTGAAAATACTATGCTAAGTAAAATAAGCCAGACACAAAAGGACAAATATTACACAATTCTACTTAAATGAGGTACCTAGAATAGGTAAATTCATAGAGACAGAAAGTAGAATACAGGTTACCAAGAGCTGAGGGAGTGGGGGTCAGGGAATGAGCTGTTATTGTTTTATAGGTACAGAGTTTTAGTTCGGGATGATGAGAAAGTTCTGGAAATTGATAGTGGTGATGGTTGCACAACATTGTGAACATGGCACAACAGTGTGAAAATACTTAATGCCACTAAATTATACACTTAAAAATGGCTACAATGGGCCACACATGGTGGCTCATGCCTGTAATCCCAGCACTTTGGGAGGCTGAGGCAGGTGGACTGTTTGAGGTCAGGAGTCTGAGTCCAACCTGGGCAATATGGTGAAACCCTGTCTCTATGAACAACAACAAAAAGCTAAAATGGTAAATTATACGTTATGTTTATACATACACACACACACATATTTTTGAGACGGAGTCTCACTCTGTCGCCTAGGCTGGAGTGCAGTGGGTGTGATCTCGGCTCACTGCAACCTCTGCCTCCTGGGTTCAAGAGATTCTCCTGCCTCAGTCTCCGGAGTAGCTGGGATTACAGGCGCCCGCCACCACGCCCAGCTAAATTTTGTATTTTTAGTAGAGACAAACTTTCGCCACATTGGCCAGGCTGCTCTCAAACCCATGACTTCAAGTGATCCTCCAGCCTCGGCCTCCCAAAGTGCTGGGATTACAGGCGTGAGCCACTGCACCTGGCCCTGTTATGTATATTTTTCCTCAATTTTTAAAATGTGCTAGATACCTAGGAAATAGAGTAAGACATATAATATGTAAACTTAAAATACGTGCATATAGCGGGGCCTATTATGGGGAGGGGGGTGGGGGGAGAGATGGCATTGGGAGTTATACCTGATGTAAATGACGAGTTGATGGGTGCTGATGAGTTGATGGGTGCAGCACACCAACATGGCACAAGTATACATATGTAACAAACCTGCACGTTGTGCACATGTACCCTAGAAGTTAAAGTATAATTAAAAAAATGTGCCTATAAAACAATATTTATATTGTAAGAACATACAAATAAATTATTAGAATTAATGAGAACTCAAATTCTAAAACTGACCTAACGATGCAATACAGTGTCAATCAGTATCCTAACAGTGTCATTTTATGGAGCAAGCTGATTCTAAATTTTATATGGAAATGCAAAAGTTCAAACATAATAACTAATATTCTTGAAAACAAGAAGAAAGCATTTGATCTATTAGGTATTAAGATATAAAATAATAATAATGTAATAAAATCATAATTAAGATGGTGATATCAAGGCATCATAACTAAGATAATACAAGGAATGACAATTAAACTAATAGAATATAGTAGCCCAGAAACAGACCTACATGTACATAGTTTATTTACAATAAAAATGGCATTGAATAGCAGTGAAGAAATTATGGTCTTTTCAATAACTAATGGTGGGACAACTTGATAGCCATTTAGAAGAAAAAGAAACTTCCTCACTACTGAATAACAACATAAATTCCAGATCTATCATCTGGAAACTAGAGTAACAAAGGTTTGAGAGGTAATATATGGGAGATGAAAAATATCTCCTTGTTTAAGAGGACAACATATGGGCAATATCTCTCAATAATGCCCATATATTATAGTGTCTTCTTACACAGTACATAAAAAAAATAGGAAATACTGATCGGTTTAACCATATTAAAATTAAGACTGTTGTTTTCCTAAGTTTACCAAACCTAAGCTATTCACAACCCTTTTTCAGTCTCTACTAGTTCCCTACTTTGAAAGATCCATTTTAAACCAGCTGGACGCTTATCTCAAATCCTTATAAATACTTACTCTAACATCCCCCCTTTGATTCATTACCAAGACTCTGTGTCAAGTTGATGGTCTCCTTTGCTACGCTACAATAGGTTTAATGAGCTTTGTTTAGTCAACAGGATTCCTTAGTGACCTTTGTTGTGGGAGAGTGGACAACTGACAGTCCTTATCTTTTTGAGAAATATACTGAAATCTTAAAAAAAAAGTTGGTAGAGATGGGGTCTTGCTATGTTGCCCAGGCTGGTTTTGAACTACCAGCCTCAAGCTATCCTCCTGCCTCAGCCTCCCAAAGTGCTGGGATTAGAAGGTGTGAGTCACTGTGCCCAGTCAGTATATCGAGATTTTTTTTTCTTTTTTTTGAGATGGAGTTTCACTCTTGTCACACAGGCTGGAGTGTAATGGCACCATCTTAGCTCACTGCAACCTCTGCCCCTTGGGTTCAAGTGATTCTCCTGCCTCAGCCTCTCAAGTAGCTGGGATTACAGGTGCCCACCACCAAGGCTGGCTAATTTTTGTATTTTTAGAAGACAGAGTTTCATCACGTTGGCCAGGCTGGTCTTGAACTCCTGACCTCAGGTGATCCACCCACCTCAGCCTCCCAAAGTGCTGGGGTTACAGGTGTGAGCCACCGCACCCAGCCCACCAAGATTTTTATAGATTAAATTCTAAGATCTGCTCCAAAATTAATTCAATAAGATAAAGTAGAAGTAGGTAAGATTAGTCATAAATAGTTGATACTGGGTAATGATACATGGGAGTTCATTAGACTAGTCTGTCTACTTTGGTTTTATGTTTTAAATTCTCTACAATAATTTTTTAAAGTTATATTTGTTTTTGTAGTCCTCAAGAGTGGATGTTCACTAAGGTCACAGCAAAGTTGCACTATATGACTCTGATTACCTAGCTTTACCCAGAAAGCGTCTAGCCAAATCTAGCCTAAGTTATGCTGGATTCTGCAGTCTTGCTACAACGACAGAAGGAAGGGAAGGCCAGAGTGGTTGTAGACTTTAGATAAATAATTCTTTATTTTATTTATTATTATTATTTTTTGAGATAGAGTCTCGCTCTGTCGCCCAGGCTAGAGTGCGGTGGCATGATGTCAGCTCACTGCAACCTCCACCTCCCAGGTTCAAGCGATTCCCCTGCCTCAGCCTCCTGAGTAGCTGGGATTACAGGCATGAGCCACCACGCTCAGCTAATTTTTGTGTTTTTGGTAGGGGCAGTGTTTCACCATGTTGGTCAGGCTGGTCTCGAACTCCTAACCTCAAGTGATCCACTCGCCTCAGCCTCCCAAAGTGCTGGGATTACAGGCATGAGCCACTGTACTCAGCCCAAAATAATTCTTTTTAAGACCCTTCTACAACACCTCAAATGTAGAACTGAGTTGCTATACTAAATTTGATGTTTAAATCTTGGTTAAAACAACAACAAAAAAGGGATAAAGAATATTTTCTGTGTTTTTTGCTTTATTTATTCAGAGAGTGAAACTGTGCTACAGTGAGCTAAATTTTTAGCTGTGCTTAGAATGTGCTCCCTTCTTTTTACTGTGGAAAAGTGAAGTATCTTATCATTTCTTAGAAACCTGGATGCTGAAATTAGTCAATATTAAGATATTATACACATCCTGAGTGATGCCTGATTTAAGATTTTGAATAGCTATTCATGTAAGTTGACTTTTCTGTGCATTTGTATCGGGGAGGATCCAGTTCAGGTTGATGTCCTGGGAACCAGTGAGGCTCTCGCTTAAATCCTGAGGGAACCAAAAAAGGGAAGGGAAGACAAATGAAAACAGTCAACAACAAGGAGTTTTAGAAACTGATCTTGCTCCTATTTCTAGGGAATAGACAGAAGGTTCTGTTAAAATTGAAGAAAAAAACCTGTTTACTCATTCATTTAGTTATTCACCTTTTTTTTTTTTTTTTTTTTGAGACGGTGTTTCACTCTGTCACCCAGGCAGGAGTGCAGTGGCTTGATTTCTGCTCACTGAAATCTCTACCTCTCAGGTTCAAGTGATTCTCCTGCCTCAGCCTCATGAGTAGCTGGGACTACAGGCATGAGCCACCACACCCAGCTAATTTTTGTATTTTTTAAGTAGAGATGGGGTATCACCATGCTGGCCAGGCTGCTCTCGAACTCCTTACCTCAAGTGATCTGCCTGCCTCAGCCTCACAACGTGCTGGGGGTTACGCGTGTGAGCCACTGCACCCAGCCTCACTTATTCACCTATTCAGTTTACTTTTATTTGAGTTCCTTCTATGTGCCAGTCACTGAGTTGGGTTCTGAAAATGTAAGAATTAGAAAAAACAGTACACGTACTATGCGTTGAAAGTGGCATTTTGTTGTTGTAGCTTGTATCATATGTTGTTTCAAAGTAGTGTCCAAACTGCAAAGAAAAATTAACAGACTAAGAATCTGGAAGTCTACAGTTAACATCAGGAAATAAAGATCAATATGACATGAATTCTCATGGATTGTCATATTTTAGATGGACTGAGGTCTATGGTGTTAGTCTATATCCATCTAACTTTCATATCTTTTGTATGTTTGCTTGTTTAGGAGAGATTTAAGCGCAAGACTCAGATAAATGACAAGTCTAGATAGGCAAGGACCAGGGGAAAAGCTAGCCTAAGTCAGAAGACGTTATAAATTTCCATAGATGAAGAGATACAGTCCAAACAGAAGTAAGAGAAAAAGAGGACTGCCCTTCCTTTTGAAACCTTACAGATAATAAAATATTCAACTTGACAGTAAAGTGGCATAGGTGGTTCAGCTGCGGACTGATCCTCTGTCCCAAACACTTCACTGAAAACTGAGAGATCACTGCACCGGAAGTTATTACATACCTGCATTTCAAATGGCCATTGCATTTCTTTTGCCAACAAAAGGAAACAAACAAACAAAAAAGAGAAAGTTAGAGTACCTGGGAAGGCAAGGGTTTGGGCTGCATGATATTCCTCAGGTCATATCTTTCCTGGTTCCAGTTGCCCATCAGGGTATGGTTTGAATAGGCATTCTCATTTGTGGTGCATCTCCATCCATACTGGAAAAACTTGGACATATTATTCCAATCTGTCCACACTTCACCATGGCCATCTGCATTAATGATGCTGCCACAATGTGGGTTTGTGAGGAAACAGGCGAGGTTCTGTCTCTGGGAAAAGACAAGAATAGAAAAGCTTATTGCATAAACCAGAGAAGAGAAAAAGCATCCTTTCCCGCCCTTGTTTTACATAGCCAGGTAAAACATAAGCACGCTGTACTAATGATCCAAGCTTTGTTATGGTTCTGTTTCTTCCTCTCTAAGTCCTGGAACCCTTTGATCTATTCTTTCAATCAGCAACAGCGGATGACTACATGGATTAAATCCACACCCCCGCACCCCAGGCCCCGCGAAAAGACAGGAAAAACTTCAGTATTCCCAATACAATATGGAGAATTAGCTAAATTTTTAGGTAATTTTGAGATGTAGGCATTTGGGGACTAAGGGCACTGCTACAGTCAAAGAGAACAGAAAGAAGTGAGAGTTGACTAACTAGATAACACAATAAATGAGTAATAAACGATCATTTCCTTCCTGCTAGCTCAAGTGATGCCTTCACTGAAGTTAGCGCCTCTTTCCTTTTATCTCACATAAAACTTTATCTTCTTATCTTTCCCTGTATTTATAACTTTGTACCATACATTAGAGTTCTTTAAGTCTGTATTATATCTCCTATACTGAGCTGTATGCCCCTTAAGGACAGGATCTGTTTTATTCATTATTGTACCCTGTCCTTCTGCCTATTCTCCCAATCAATCTGGTTTGCATATACCAGAAGATCAATGTCTGATTTCATTTTTTTTGTAAGGTAAAAGCTCAATCTTTCTTTTTTCCCCAAAATGTGAGTCTGACCCCCTGGCTTAGGAACAAGGTGATACCTTTCCTGAAGATGAGTAACTTGATGCTGAGTAGGTTGAGCCGTTTGAAGATTTATGAGAGTGACAGAAATTTTTACTTGGCTGTTCCATGTTCTTTAAAGATGCAGACAAACCTGACGTTCCCAGTTCTCCAAGCAAAGAAAGATTCACCCAGATTACCATGGGCAAGTGGCCATGATTTGGAAATCACCACCCACTTGCCTTTCCACAGGCAGAAACAAAGCCAATAACGCATCATTGAAGGATGACATCCCAGGTAACTACCCTCATACCATCTGCCTTTGTGAAGACAGGTGCATGCACTGATGTTACCAAACAACATGATGACCAGAGTAGCTGGTCCCATGAAGTCCAACGGGCCTGGTATTCATACTGGAGATCTAGGTGTAACTCTCTCTGGGGCTGGAATGACAGACATCCCATCCACTCAGTTGTTCAAGCCAGAAGCCTGGGGCTTATCTTTGACTCTGACTTGTCTTTAATATTCATCCAGTCACTAGGTCTTGTTGATTTTTGAATCAGACCACTACCCTCCATTCCCAATGCCAAATTTCAATTCAAATCACTGTCAGCTTTGTCTCCATTATTGCAGCTGCCTCTTGTCTTATCCTGCCATCAGCCTTGTTGCTCTCCAAACCTTTCACCACAGGATAGCAGAATTTTTCAAAATGAAAGTATAATTGTATCATCTTCTCATTTAAAATCTTTCAGTGGTTTTCAACTATTTTCAGAGTAAGGTTCAGCCTGTTAAAATGGCTTACAACAGAACAGAGAACCAAATACAGCATGTTCTTGTTACCAGAAGGGGTCCTGATCCAGACCCCAAGAGACACAAGAAAGAACTTAAGGTGAGTCTATAAAGCATAAGGAAGTTTATTAAGAAAGTAAAGGAATAAAGAATGGCTACTCCATATGCAGAGCAGCCCTGAGGGCAGCCGGTTGCCCATTTTTAAGATTGTTGATTATACGCTAAACAAGGAGTGGATTAATTCACACCTCCCCTTTTTAGACCATATAGGGTAACTTCCTGACGTTTCCATGGCATTTTTAAACTGGCATGGCACTGGTGGGAGTGCAGCAGTGAGGATGAACAGAGGTCAATCTCATCGCCATCTTGGTTTTGGTGGATTGTAGCTGGCTTCTTTACCTGTTTTATCAGCAAGGTGTTTATGACCTGTATCTTGTGCTGAGTATCTCATCCTGTGACTAAGAATGCCTTAACTTACTGGGAACGCAGCCCAGGTCTTAGCCTTATTTACCTAGCCCCTATTCAAGATGGAGTTGCTCTGTTATAAATACCTCTGACAATCTCACTTATAAGTGGGACCTAAACATGGAAACAACAGATGCTGCAGATTACTAACTAGAGTGGGGAGGGGGGTGGTGTGGGTTGAAAAACTATTAGGTGCCATATACCCATATAACAAACCTGCAACCTACCTGGGTGCAATATATCCATGTAACAAACTTGTATATGTACCCCCATATATAAAGAAAAGTTGATTTTTTTTTTAAAAGGCTTACAACGCTCCCTGTGACCTGGCCCCTGCCTAACTCTTCAGTCTCATGTTTTACTCTCCCTCCAAATGTGTTTCAGCCCAATTCAACTATTCTGTTTCTCCATCAAGCTTTTGCATATATTGCTCTTTCTGCCTCTTTACGCCTCTTAACCCAGTTAGGATGTACTTTTACCCTCTTAGCTTTCAACTCGGGTTCACTTCATCCAAGGACTCTGACCCACTTCGCCCAAAAACTTGGTAACGTTCTCCTTCTGTGTGCTCCCATTGCACACTGAATCACTCCACGCATAGCACACACCCTGCCATATCAGAGTTGCCTCTTTTGCTCTGTGCATTCCCCACCAGACTGCAGGCTCATTGAAATCATAGGCCACATCTTGTTCATCCATATATCGTAACCACTCTCACAGTGGCCTGGCACGCAATAGACCTCAATAATCTTTCTTGAATGAATAGAATATAGGAGATTTAAGCACCTGGAGGAGAAATTTTGAGCAGCAGAGACACTGGGAGGCAGCCATTTCGGACGAGGTGAAAAAAGTTTCAAAACCTTCTGCGTCAAGAGCATGCGAGACACAGTCCAATCTCTCCTTGGCCTCAGCCCCGCCCCGTTTCTTTCACTCAGAACTCGCCTCACCCCTGTGACTGCTTGTGACCTCATGCAGGTGTGATGAAGTCGCTCAAGGCCATGCTTGGGCTAAAGGCACTATGATCTTCCCGAGGGGCTGAAAGGGCGAGGGGACAGGAAAGTGGGCGTCTTGCTTTTGCATTCATAGTTATTATCCTCCCAACGAGTCGGTGCACCCGTTCGTCTAAACAACAGGGCGCCAAGGGTGCCTCATCAACTAGCGACGAGTGAAGAGGGGGCGGGCAGAGATCCGCGAAGGAAGTGACGTAAAACGAGCGCCACAGAGAACACGAGCCGGGAGTCCGTGGAGGCCATGGCCCCTCGGCGCCTCCTGTTGGTTGGGGAGGGGAATTTCTCCTTCGCCGCCGCTCTGAGCGAAACCCTGGATCAGAACACTCGTCTTACCGCCACCTGCCTCCAGCGCCCGGCCGAGTTGACCCGGGATCCAGTGGCCCGGGAGAATCTGCGGTACCTGCGCGAGCGAGGTAGCGAGCCCGCCCCTCTGCGAAGCCCCGCCCAGCGGCTGGCGCGTCCCAAAGTGGAAAGGGTGGGGGCGTGGGGATGTAACCCACGTGGAGACTGTTCTTGATCGTCCCACGGATATTCACATAAAGCCGGCTTTGTGCCCAGACTTGGGCTGGTCTGCACGGTGTAAGTTAGGAAGAGTTTTTCTGTTCCATGTCTTAAGGCGTCCTCCTATCTCTATTTTGCGCCCCTAAACTATCTTTGCCAGGTATTGATGTACGTTTCGGTGTGGACTGCACCCAGCTGACAGATGTCTTTGAACTGCACGACAGAGAATTTAATCAAATTTATTTCAACTTTCCGCATTGTGGACGCAAAGCTGGCATAGCTAAGAACAGGGAACTGCTTGCCAAGTTTTTCCAAAGGTGAGGAAAGGAGTGCCCTCACAAGGAAAATGTTTAAGATGTCCATAACATAGTTACTGTACCCAAACATAAGGCACACGTGCAAGCTACTATATGTTTAGAAGAGAATATAAAACCTCAAAGGAACCCCCAATTTAGTTGGAAAAATATATATAAATCCTAAATGCTAAATGAAAGTACAAATAGTGTACTCTTGGGTGTGTAAAAGAGGATCATTTATTTTTGACAGTGCAAAATAATGAGAGCCATATAGTCTAATGGCTAAGAACGTTCACTTAGAAGCCGGACTGCCTGGATTCAAATCCCAGCGCACCACTTAACAGTTGTTATTTTTTTATTTTTATTTTTTTTGAGACAGAGTCTCACCCTGTCGCCCAGGCGGGAGTGCAGTGGCGCGATCTCGGCTCACTGCAAGCTCCGCCCCCATTCTCCTGCCTTAGCCTCCCAAGTAGCTGGCAGTGTAGCCGCCCGCCACCACGCCCGGCTAATTTTTTGTATTTTTAGTAGAGACGGGGTTTTACCGTGGTAGCCAGGATGCTCTAGATCTCCTGACCTCGTGATCCGCTCTCCTCGGCCTCCCAAAGTGCTGGGATTACAGACATGAGCCACCACGCCTGGCCAACAGTTGTTATTTTAAGCAAGCTTACTGAATCTTTACATGCTTCCGTGTTCTCAAGTGTAAACTAGGGATATTAATAGTAACTAATTGGGCCAGGCGCGGTGGCTCACGCCTGTAATCCCAGCAGTTTGGGAGGCCGAGGTGAGCAGATCACCTGAGGTCAGGAGATCGAGACCATCCTGGCTACCACGGTGAAACCCGTCTCCACTAAAAATACAAAAAATTAGCCAGGTATGGCGGCATGCGCCTGTAATCACGGCTAGTTGGGAGGCTGAGGCAGGAGAATCACTTGAACTTGTGAAGTGGAGGTTGCAGTGAGCTGAGATTGTGCCACTGCACTCCACCCTGGGCAACAGAGCAAGACTCCATCTCAAAAAAAAAAGTAACAGCCTCATGAAATTATTGTGAACTGAAAACAATGCTCTACATGATTATACCACAAGTCATGATACTATTGCAGGTGTCCGAGGGGGCACAGCTGTCAATAAACTTTTGACAGAGGCAGTATTTTAAACTAGTATTTGAATTTCAGGAGGGCAATGAAAAGAACTTTCTAAATGGGAAGAAACAGCCTAAGCAGTGAATCATATATAGAAACTGTGCAGATATTGACCTTTCTGTGACATATGCATGAACAACACAAATGCAAAGCAGACCCTGGTCAACCAATAGTATCAGTTAGTGGGTTGAACATTTAATTTACATTTGTATTTACTTCCAGCTACTTTCTTTGCATTTTTTGAGGTCTAATAGATTTTTGCACATAGGTATGATTGGATTTTAATTATTTCACAGGCAAACCATGTGTATGTTGCCAACTCCTGTGGTAATTTCCACTTGTTTATGATAATTAGTTAGTGTTTCTTTTCTCCCTATTAGCTGTGCAGACGTTCTTGCAGAGGAAGGAGAAGTCCACGTGGCATTATGTAGAGGACAAGGTGGAACTCCTGCAGATAAGCCCCAGAGAGAATGGCACAACAGTTGGCAAGTGGTTGCCATGGCAGCCCTGGGGGGACTCATTTTAAGTGATGTATATCCATTCAGCTGTAAGGCTGTGCCAGGGTACAAGTGCACTGGATATAGGTAGGTAATAGCATAGGTCTAAGCCTTCTGCTTTTTCATCTCTCTCACTAATGATAACAAAATCTCATAGACCCTGCCAATTAACTGATTCAGTCTGTAAAAATACTTGCTTATTTTAATAATGACAGATTTCATATTGGTGTCTATTTTGCCAGGAGTCAAGATAAGTCCTTTCATGTAGAAGGTGCTTTGAACCATGTCTTCACCAGGAGCTTACCTTTCGAAGTTTCTCAACCTAGAATCTTCAGGATCAAAGTGGGTAACCAGTGGTTTTCCTTTCCAGAACCAGAAGCACTTGTAGGAAAGTTGAACAGGTAACCAGTTATTTTGCTGGAAATCACTTCCATCTCCAGTTGTATCCTGTTTGTCTTGATGGCAACCATATATTGAATGGATGGTACATAAATTGTTAGTGATGTGGGTGCTATGTTTATTTGTCAGCCTGGCCTCCTTAAGCGTCTCTAGAATTAAAAATGGTCACATTTTCTGATATATTGCAGGGATGGTGGCTGTCAGAGTTCTGAAATACACCTGTTTCTCCTTATGGTAGATGATTTCTTTGTTTCCTTTCAAGATCAATTTAAGGGTAATTCTTTTCTGTCCAGCTATTTGTATTTTTAATTCTAGCTACATTATAATTATTTACTATCTTAAGTTAGAAAAGTTATTTTTGTATATGTTTAAACAGGGGTTTCCTGGAAGCACCTTCATGTCATCCTATCAAAACCATAAATGAGAAACTCATTGCTGAATTAGGCAAAGCTTTCCCTCTAAAAAGGCTGAAGTGTTCCTTCCCTTTGCTGCCACAGGAAGATGCCAGTGTTCTTCCTTTCTGGAATTGTGACTTTCTATCAGCTGCTTTTTGGATTAGTCTCCATGAGGATAACTCAAATTCTGAGTCCCTGACTGGTGGGACATCACAAGATGTGGAAGACTTTCTAGTGTCATTTTCAGAACTTAGCCTTCCCAAGAATCCTGGAAGAGACGGTAAAGAAGAAGCTTGTGAAGGAACCTATGGCCAGGCCAAGGTCTGCCTTAGACCTTCTCTCCTAGTGCATGTTCAGGATGTCATTGAAGTACCAGACTTCCTCTCAGGTTCTCTGCACATCCTCAGTGGACCTGTCTTTCAGAAGTGCCACATTCTGCCTTTCACAATGCCAGCATTTCATGAGACTTTATTTATCCTTGGGTTTAACCAAAATCTGAAGGATGGCTGTCTTCAATCACTGCTGGATCATCTGAAGGGCATTCTAGATAGCCTGCTAACCCAGACATTGCTGGAGAGCTCTAAGCTGAGCAGTTTAGTCGAATTTGTCCTTCAATCAAATGGAAAGGATTATATGATTCATGTGAAGACTCACAATTTTAGGTCAGATTGTACTGAGGATCTAATTATTGGGTCTGTTACCACATCTGCCACTAGTGTTATACATAAAGACCAGTGTTTTGTGTTTGTGTCTATGAACTTGGACTTACTAGCCATGCTTGTCTGGTGTATCTCTGACTGGAGAATGTTGTGGACTTTTGATAACCGTTTCCTGAAAAATTTTGTCCCTGGGAAAATAGAACCCTTCAAAAGTCATTCTCTGTATCCTCCATGTTATGTGCATGATATTAGTTTTTGGATAGATGAGAAGAAAGGATTTGATGAACTAGAGTTTCACACTGTGGCCCGAGCGGTGTCCCAGGACACTGTTATATCCATACAGTTTCTTAGCCGTTTTCAACATCCAGAGACTCAACAGGTCAGTCTCTGCTATAGATTGACCTACCAGACCTGTGACAAGGCCCTCACCCAGCAGCAAGTAGCATCAATGCAGTCCCAGTTTAGGAAGGAGATTCAACAACGCCTATATGTTATACCTCGGTAGTTTAGTAAATCCTTTTTTGCAGTGTGATCCTTCATTGCGGGGGATGTGGAGGAAAATAACCAACTTGTAACCAGTAGTCCTTTCTGGATTTTTTTTTTGTAAAATCTTTCACTTTGTGACCATAGCTACTGTTTGTTGATCTTTTTTTTTTTTTTTTGAGACAGAGTCTTGCTGTGTCGCCCAGGCGGGAGTGTAGTGGCAGTGGCGCGATCTCGGCTCACTACAGGCTCCACCTCCTGGGTTCATGCCATTCTCCTGCCTCAGCCTCCTGAGTAGCTGGGACTATAGGCGCCCGCCACCACGCTGGCTAATTTTTTTGTTGTTGTTGTATTTTTAGTAGAGAAGGGGTTTCACCATGTTAGCCAGGATGGTCTCGATCTCTTGGCCTCGTGATCCGCCCACCTCGGCCTCCCAAAGTGCTGGGATTATAGGTGTGAGCCACCGTGCCCGGCCTACTGTTGGTTGATCTTAAAAGATACCTTGACTCTATCACTGAAACTTACAGATTATAATGTGATTGGTGACATTTGGAGTTGTGTAATATTTTGGTCCTGAGAAGTGACTAAAACAATAAACAAAACAGCATATTGTACTTTATTTTTATTTTTATTTTTTTTTGAGAGGGAGTCTCGCACTGTCGCCCAGGCTGGAGTGCAGTGGCCGGATCTCAGCTCACTGCAAGCTCCGCCTCCCAGGTTTACGCCATTCTCCTGCCTCAGCCTCCCTATAGCTGGGACTACAGGCGCCCACCACCTCGCCCGGCTATTTTTTTTTTTGTATTTTTTTAGTAGAGACGGGGTTTCACTGTGTTAGCCAGGATGGTCTCGATCTCCTGACCTCGTGATCCGCCCGTCTCGGCCTCCCAAAGTGCTGGGATTACAGGCTTGAGCCACCGCGCCCGGCCAGCATATTGTACTTTAGATGCTCTATTGCTGAAGAGGCAGTAGAACTTAGGTGTCTCATCAAATATAAGTATGTTTTCCACACTGTCAATTACTCTTCCCTTAACTTTGTTGTATCATTTCATTAAATCACCTTATGAGAGTAGTTTTTGGAGTCAGACTAACATGTATTAGCTTGGTAAGTTGCAAATATTCCACATTAGTTTTGGTATTATTATTATCATCATCAACATTTTAATTCTGTGGTTGAAAGCCGTAGAACTAATAAAGTGCCAGATTTAGGGTTAACATTTGGGTCTGTTTGACTCTAAAGCCCATGTTCTTTCTGCCACTTTCTGTTACTTCTTCCCTAGTCTTTAACAGTAATTCAACTGTGATTAAACTTTGCCTCTCTAGATTTTGGGGCCTTCTATTTAAGTATCTCTAAGGGACACTGGAAAATTAACTTAGCCTAGGATTCTGCAGAATGCAGTATTCTAATGTGAAGTAATGTGTGTTCCTGTTAATAGTTAGACTCCACATTTGGGATTATATTCTGTGAGGGACATGACTGTCTTATTTATTCTTGGAGAAAAGCATTTGGGAAGGCAAGAATGGAAGAACAGAGACAAATTAGGAGGTTATTGCAGTAATGGAAACGAGATAATGATGACCTGGACCAAGGTGGTAAAATGTTGGGTTGGATAATATTTGGAAGGACTTGCTGATGAATTAAACGTTCGTGTGTGGGTGAGAGAGGTTTGGGGTTAGAGAAATAAAGGGATTAAGTAGGACTCCTAGGTTTTTGACCTGAATACTTACAAGACTGGAAGTGTCATTAACTGGGATAGAAACACTGCCATAGGAGTAAGTTTGGGGAGTGGGATAAAGAATCAAAGGATCTCTTATGAATGCATCTATTGCTGAGCTCTCCACATAGACTATTTTGCTAATTGATGGCAGGTAATGTGATTTATCCCTTTCTTCTATCGTCAATAGTGCTTGGTACGTGGATGAGGTAGTGTTTGAGCTGGATCTTAAAAAAGGTTAGGAATGTGAAGGGAGAATTGTTAGTCAAGTAGGGTGTGCATTTCAGGCAGAGGACATCCATGAACAGAGATATAGATAAGGGAGCATTTGGGGGCACTTTCTAGGCTAGTTAGCTGGAATGTAAAGTGTGCATAGGAAAGTAGTGGGTTTCTACTACTAAGTAGGTTTGTACTAAGGTTTGTACTTAGGTTTGTACTAAGTTTAAAAAGGATAAAATACGTAAAACGCCTACCACAATGCCGTAGTAGCGATGACAGTGATGGACGTTTGGTTCAGTTTGCCGCACAGAATTTCATCAGTCTACATTCTGCCATTACCGGTTTGTCTCTCTGAAGCAGTTTTTAGCTACAGGCTGTCTCTGACACTCTCACCAAAATACAAAGAAGGCAAAGTGTTAAAAATGACATTTTAAGGACCTTTAGTAGATAGCTGCGCTATGATATTTAACTGAATGCTTCACATCTTACTATGTAGATTCCTTTAATCACTTTCTGTTTTTTCATTTAAATAGGAGAGCTGAGAGGTTTTTTTTTTTTTTTTTTTTTTTTTTGAGAATGGAGAATGCTGAAAAGTGACGGAAAATAGGGTTGGAGGGAGGTAGGAATGGCCAGAATTAGAAGCAGGTGGATGGGACAGCCCTGATGAAGAAACTCAAGGCTCAGGTTCTATTTCTTCGCTACTCGGCGATCTGCCCCAATTGGCCCAGTAACACTATAATTTAGTCTTTTCTGCGCATGTCAAGATCTTTTGTCCCTCGGCGGACACCGTTTGCCAGCCAAAGCTATGTCGCGCTCACCGACTTCATAGGGTTCCGAATTCTGTCTTTTTTCCCCAAGCTTGCCATGGCTAGTCGAGGGGCTCGGCAGCGCCTGAAGGGCAGCGGGGGCAGCAGTGGGGATACGGCCCCCGCTGCGGACAAGCTGCGGGAGCTGCTGGGCAGCCGAGAGGCGGGCGGCGCGGAGCACAGGACCGAGTACGTGTGCGGCGCGGCAGGGGCGTGGCCGGCCGGCCGGCCGGCGGCGCGGTTCGGGGCTGCCCCCGGGAGGGTCTTAGCAGTGGCGCGCGGGGCTCCGACAGGCCTGGCCTCCCCGCCGGAGGCCTGAGCTCCCTCTTCAGCTAGGTCATATTGCTCTTCCTGGGCGGGTCAGCATTCAGTCTTCGCCGACGTTAGATCCCTCCACTACGGGTTCCGCTCTCTTGTAAAACCGCCTTGGAGTGCGGATCTGTGATGCTCTCGGGCCAGGCCTAGAGTGGGCATAGCTTCTGTGGGAGATGTTGATAGGATCAAAGAGTATACCTTTTACGGTTATTCCTCACAGCTCCTTTTATTCTGCCTCAAGTCCCGACCCTTTACTGGGCCCATCCAACCCACCACCACCTCTTCCCAAACCCGGGAGGCTGCAGGTTAGAACTGCATTAAGGGAGCTGTCAACATATGGAATTGGAGTAGGCTATGTACCTAGCATCTAGATTTCTATCTGAACATCAGGGTGAATGAATAAAGCCATGAAAAGCAATGACCTTGTTAAGAAAAGAAAGAAAAGGAGAATGACAGGTTTGTGGCCTTCAAATGAGTGATTAGCTGACTTGGGATAAATGGAGTGTCATAAATGCATTGAGCTAAAGTGTATGAGTTAATTTATGCCTTAAAAGCAGGAAGTGAGATTAAAGTCAATTCTTCAGAAGGCCGAGGCAGGAGGATTACTTGAGCTGAGGAGTTTAAGTCCAGCCTGAGCAACATAGCAAGACCCTATCATAAAATTTTTTTCTTAAAAATCTGAATTCTTTATTCATTTTACTGAGAGAGAACAACTAGCCATTCACCTTTTTAGGTGAATAACTTAAGTGCTTTGATGTCTCTTGTTCTTTTTGTCCTTTCTTTCTAGATTTAGGTCTTCTGATTAGCAGGTCCTTCCTGACATGCTTTTTTTTTTTTTTTTTTTTTTTTTTTTGCTTTTGAGCAGGTTATCTGGGAACAAAGCAGGACAAGTCTGGGCACCTGAAGGATCTACTGCTTTCAAGTGTCTGCTTTCAGCAAGGTTATGTGCTGCTCTCCTGAGCAACATCTCTGACTGTGATGAAACATTCAACTATTGGGAGCCAGTAGGTGATTTCTTTAGTTTTCTCTTTTTGTTCTTGATTTTGCAGCATAGGTGTTATTATGAATCGAGAGACAAATAATATACAAGTGTCACTCCTAGTAAAATAGATGTATTTTCTTTAAAAAAAAAACAAAACAAAACAACAACAACAAAAAAACAGGCCTGGCACGGTGGCTAACGCCTGTAATCCCAGTACTTTGGGAGGCCGAGGCTGGTGAATTATCTGAGATCGGGAGTTTGAGACCAACCTGACCAACATTGTGAAACCCTGTCTCTACTGAAAATACAGAAATTAGCTGGGTGTGGTAGTGGGCACCTGTAGTCCCAGCTACTCGGGAGGCTGAGGCAGGAGAAACGCTTGATCATGGGAGGCGAAGTTTACAGTGAGCTGAAAGCACACCGTTGTGCTCCAGCCTGGGCGACAGAGCGAGACTCCGTCTCAGAAAAGAAAACAAAAAACAGAAATGGGGACTCATTATGTCACTGAGGCTGATATCGAACTCCTAGGCTCAAGCGATCCTCTCACCTCGCTTCCAAAGTGTTGGGATTACAGGCGTGAGCCACTGGGCCTGGCCAGTAACATGTTTTCACTTTTGTATTCTAAGTAGATGATTTACCTGCTATTGAAGGCTATAGGGAATTTAGCTGGTTTACACCAAGGTCTAATTTGTAATTTTCTTTTTTTTTTTTAAATGAAAATAATACCTGGAGATAGTTTTTAAAGTTAACAAATACTAAAATACCTAAAGGAAAAACAGTAGCTTTCTATTCCACTTCTCATGTCCAAATCCTACTTTCCAGAGGCAACCACTTATTTTCACTTTCTTTTTTTTTTTTTTTGAGATGGAGTCTCGCTCCACCGCCCAGGCTGGAGTGCAGTGGCCGGATCTCGGCTCACTGCAAGCTTCGCCTCCCGGGTTCACGCCATTTTCCTGCCTCAGCCTCCTGAGTAGCTGGGACTGCAGGCGCCCGCCACCTCGCCCGGCTAGTTTCTTTGTTTTGTTTTAGTAGAGACAGGGTTTCACCGTGTTAGCCAGGATGGTCTTGATCTCCTGACCTCGTGATCCGCCCGTCTTGGCCTTCCAAAGTGCTGGGATTACAGGCTTGAGCCACCATGCCCGGCCTTTTTTTCACTTTTTAAGTTATGTCTTATGGTTACCAAAATAGTGTTACTAAATAGTATGCTTTTATTGCTATTTCTTGATTTACACATTACCTGTTGACTTCTATTATAGAAAATTCAAAGGTAAAATTTTCTGATCACATTTTGAATTAAAAAAATGAAGGAAGAATGTTAAGTGTAGGTTGTTTAAGGAAAATATATAATTTAGAGGTTTTCTGTTTTGGGTAACGAGTGTTGAGAAAAAATAAGTAGAAGGTAAAATTCAAGCTTTCAGTGTTGACCAAACAGCAATCTTGTAAAATGTATAATGTCTTAATATTTAAAATATTATATCATTTTGATTCCTTTTTTATCCATCAATTGCAAATCGCCTAGGCTGGAGTGCAGTGGCATGATCTGGGTTCACTGCAACCTCTGCCTCCTGGGCTCAACTGATTCTCCTGCCTCAGCCTCCCAAGTAGCTGGGACTACAGGCATGCACCACCATACCATGCTAATATATTTATATATATATTTTTGTAGATATGAGGTTTTGCCATGTTGCCCAGGCTGGTCTTTAACTATGGGGCTCAAGCAACCTGCCTGGCTTGCCCTCCCAAAGTGCTGGGATTATAGGTGTGAGGCACCATGCCTGGCCTGCCTTTGTCTTTAATATTTCTGCTCAGAAACTTCACTTGCATCTGCTTAACAGAGATTTTTGGCCAATATAACCCTGAATCTATCTGTTTTGTATTTTTAGACACACTACCTCATCTATGGGGAAGGGTTTCAGACTTGGGAATATTCCCCAGCATATGCCATTCGCTCCTATGCTTACCTATTGCTTCATGCCTGGCCAGCTGCATTTCATGCAAGAATTCTACAAACTAATAAGGTAAGGGCAGACCAACCTGGAAGCAATCACAATTGATCAAGAGGTGAGTCTCTGGTATAGTTTTGAGAAAAGGACAAAATAGATTGGAAGTTAAAAGGGAACTTTTTTTGAAGAAGAATCATTTATTCACCATTCAACAAGCATTAATGGAACAACTTTTATTTGGTAGACACTGTATTAAGGCTGTGGCTATAACAATAACCAAGCCCCTGACTTAATGAAACTTGTGGTTTAGTGGAGAAGATGAACGTTGAACAAATCATTCTAAATATGATGGGTCTTATGGAGGAAAAGTACAATGTACAATGGAATAGCATATTAGGAGGGTCTAATTTAAGTAGAGTGCTGAGAAACATTTAGGTGTTAACTGGGACCTAACCTGATTAGTTTTCAGAAATCTGACTATGATGCGTCTTGGTGTGGATTTCTTTGGGTTTGTCCTGTTTGGAGTTTATTCAGCTTCGTGAATCTTTAGGCTTATTCCTTTTGCCAAATTTGGAAAGGTTTTAGTTTTTATTGTTTTGAATACTTTTTCAGCCCTGTTCTTTTTCCTTTTCTTATAGAACTTTGATGATGTGAATGTCAGATCTTTTGTTATTAGTCCCCCAGGTCTCTGAGACTCTGTTTTCAATTTATTTTCTCTCTGTTGTTCACATTGAGTAATTTCTGTTCTTCTGTCTTCCACTTCACTGATTCTTTCCTCTGTCCCCTCTTCCAATGTGGACCCTATCCATTGCATTTTTAGTTTGTTCTATGTGTTTTTTCAGTTTTAAAATTTCCATTCGGTTTTTCTTTCTATCTTCTAATTTTTTTTACTGAGACTTTCTCCTTTTCATTTGCTTCAAGCATATTCTTAATTGTTCACTGAAATATTTTTACGAAGCCTGCTTTAAATTTTGTCAGATAATTCTAACACCTCTGTCACCTTGGTGTTGGAATCTGTCGATGGACTCTTTTCATTCAGTTTGAGATCTTCCTGGGTCTTGGTATGACAGGTCATTTTCAGTTGAAAGCTGGACATTTTAGGTGTTGCATGATGAGATTCTGGATTATTCATGGGCTCAGCATGCTTTCTTTGCAGTTTTGTGCTCCTTGGATCTTATTTAATCCTTCTGTTTCAGCTGGCTTCTTTTGATACTACTTCCCAGTAACCCAGCAGGAAAAGAGCATTAGTGGGACGTTTCTACCTTGTTACTGCCAAGTGGAGGTAGAACTTGAGGTTCCCTACCAGGCCTCCACTGACATCTGAGGAAGGGGGTCCTTTTTGTTATTGGTGGGCAAGAGTAGGAGGTCTCACTCCCTACTAGGCCTTCACTGATACCGCCTTACAGGTAGAGTCCAAGCATCTTGACAGATTGAAGTTGGGTATGGAAGTCCAGACTCCTAAAGTGGTTGCCACTGACACCATGATGAAGGAGAGGCTCATTACTACCAGTGGGGATGGAAGTCCTGGCTTCCTACCTGACCTCTGATGCATGGGTAGGAGTGGGTATTTCTCCAGGGTATTTGTCCTGAATGGAGTAGTTACTGTCTAAAAGTTTTTGTCATGCAAGGCTACCTTTTCTTTGGTCCTTTGGCTACACAGCAGACCTTGGTTGGGTTGTTTTTGTCTTCTGTGCCCATTGGCATTTTCAGTTGCCAGCTTTTCATGCCTAGAATACACCAAGCAAAAAGAAAACCCATGGAATTTACCACTGTGTTGTTTCTCATGTCCTGAAGTCTGTAGCCAGCCTGCTTTCTTCTCTCCACCTTCAGAGTCTTCTTAGGTTGGTTTTAAATAGATTGTCCAGAGTTTCGGTGGTTTTTTTGGTTGTTATAAATAGAGTGTCCAGGAATAGGGGAAAAGTCCATTTTCCATGAAGCAGAAGTCCCTAACTAGAGAACTGAAGGGTAAGTAGGAGTTGTCTAGGTAAGGGAAGAGTGGGGATGCGGGAGAAAGTTGGGAATAGTCTTCTAGACTGATGGCCCTGAGGCTGGGAAGAAGGACAGCGTGGCTTTCTTGTATAAACAGGTTTGACACTTGGAAGAGGGAATGGTGGAATAGATTAGATGAGACGAGAATTAAGAAGACACCAGATTTCTACAAGACCTGGTAGGATCTATTAAGGTATCAGACTGTTGTTCTTCTTCCCACAAGTCCGTTGTGTGAAGCCACTGAAAGATTTTCAGACAAAAGAGAGGTATGATTGCATTTGCATTTTAGAATGTTCAGAAAGGTAGCACCTGCAGAAAGTGACAAAAATACTGTCCCTCCCTTCCATATCCAGTATCTCATTTCTGTTTTTTTTTTAAATGAAGTCTCACTCTGTCGACCAGGCTGGAGTGCAGTGGTGCGATCTCAGGTCACAGCAACCTCCATTTCCCAGATTCAAGTGATTATCCTGCCTCAGCCTCCTGAGTGACTGGGATTACAAGCTTGAGCCACCATGTCTGGATAATTTTTTTGTATTTTTAGTAGAGACAGGGTTTCACCATCTTGGCCAGTTTGGTCTCAACCTCCTGATCTCAAGTGATCCACCTGCCTTGGCCTCCCTAAGTGCTGGGATTATGGGCGAGAGCCACTGCACCTGGCCTCATTTCTGTTTTTTTTTTTTTGTTTTTTTGTTTTTGAACTTGTCAAAGGAAAGATAATAAAGGGTGAAGGGCTCAGTAGTAAACTAACAATGTGCTATGCAGAGGGTTGTCATTTCCACTTGGATATCTACTATCACTTCAAATTTTACATGTTCAACACAGAATTCTTCCTCTTCTCTAATCCTGTTACATCACTGATGTGCACAGCAAGTGAAATGGAAAGCAAGATTTCTCTTCTTCTCTTGTTCTGACTTCCGATCTCCTTTTTCCCAGCCACCTGGCAAAGGGGAATTGTAGTTTAGAGAGTCTTAGCCCCAGCATCATAACGCTGAGTACAGAAGGATGGTTGTTTCTGAGAGATAGTGTGGTAACAATTGGCACCTCTAGTGATAACTACCTTCTCAATCTCTTGCTACCCCAATTGAAAGCACCTTTGTATTGTCTCTTCATGGACTTGTTTGTGAATTTCTCTGAAGTGTACACTCAGGAGTGAGATCCCACACATAGACCCATGGGCTTACTGAATCTCAGAGTTCTGCCAGATTGCTCTCCAGATGGCTGTACAACTTTATGTTCTCTGCAGCAGTACTCCAGGCTCCATCTTCCTCTCCTGAGCCTTTCTCATGTATGTGAGATGCTTCTCATTTTAATTGAATTTCTGTGATTATTAGTGAAGAGGAGCATTTCTTCATACATTTATTACTCATTTAGAGCTTCATTTCTGTGAATTACACATTCACATCCTTTGCCTATTTTTCTGTTGGGTTTTCTATTTTATTCTTCCAATTTGTAGACATTCTCAATAGTAACCCCCTATAGGTTTTAGATATTGCATATATTTTCTCTTACCTTTATTACCTTTGTCTGTGGTCCTTTGTTGAACAGTAATCTTTAATTCAATATGATCAAACCAATCCATTGTCTCTTGTGATTGGTGGATTTTGGGTCTTTGTAAAAGAAATCCTCCTTCACCACAGGTCATAGAGATATTCTTCTGAATTTTCTTCAATTAGCCTTTGTTTTTTTTTTTTTTTGAGATGGAGTCTCGCTCTGTCACCCACTGGAGTGCAGTGGTGCGATCTCGGCTCACTTCAGCCTCTGCCTCCCAGGTTCAAGCGATTCTCCTGCCTCAGCCTCCCCAGTAGTTGGGACTACAAGCATGTGCCACCACGCCCAGCTAATTTGTGTATTTTTGGTAGAGATGGGGTTTTGCCATGTTAGCTGGTCTGGTCTCAAACTCCTGAACTCAGGTGATCCACCCACCTCGGCCTCCCAAAATGCTAGGATTCAATTAGCTTTTAATTTTATCTTTTACATATAAGGCTTTAATCATTTGAAGTTTATTTTTATAAATTGTGGAAAGATCCAGCTTTATTTTTTGCTATATGGTGAACTGGATTTTCTAGAACCATCTACCAAATAACCCACCTTTTTCCTTCTGATTTGTAATACCACCTCTATCATTCACCTCATTCCCATATGTACATGGGTTCTTTCTGTTGTCTATTCTTTGTCATTGGTCAGTTTATTACCATATTGCTTTTATTATTATGGCTTTGTAATGTATGTCAGTATTTGCTGAATGAATTTCTTACATTGTCCTTTTTAAAATTTGTATTTTAAAAATCATTTTAGAATCAGTTTGCCCCTCACCCAAATTCTGCTAGGTTTTGATTAGAGTTGTACTAAATTTACCTATTATTTTGAGAATGAATTATTTTATTTTATTTTATTTTATTTTTTTGAGACAGGGCCTTGCTCTTCTTCCCAGGCTGGAGTGCAGTGGTGCAGTAATAACTTTTTTTTTGAGTTTGAGGTGCAGCCTCAAACTCCTGGGCTCAAGGAATCCTTCTACTTCAGCCTCTGGAGTAGTTAGGACCGCAGGTACATGCCACCATATCCAGCTAATTTTTAATTTTTTGTAGACTTGGAGCCTCGCTATATTGTCCATGCTGGTCTTCAATTCCTGGCCTGAAGCACACGCCTTGCCCCAGCCTCCCAAAGGGTTGAGATTACAGGCGAGTGCCACTGCACTCAGCAGAATTAACACTTTTATAGTGTTAAGTCATTCTGTCCCTAAAATGATACATTTATCCATTTAGTCAAGTTTTCTGTGTCTTTTAATAAATTTTTTTTATTAACCCTGAGTAGCTGGGGTTACAGATGCCCACCAACATGCGTGGCTAATTTTTTTGTATTTTTAGTAGAGATGGAGTTTTGTCAGGTTGGCCAGGCTGGTCTTGAACTCGTAACCTCAGGTGATCCACCCGCCTCGGCCTCCCAAAGTGTTGAGATTACAGACGTGAGCCACCGCGCCTGGCCAGTTATAATATATATTAAGTAGTGTTTATGTTCTGAGAAATTCAGTGCTCTTAACCATATGGTATTCTGTAGTATAAAGCTATTCAGTATAACCCATATTTTATTATTTTTATTTTTTAAATTGATTGTTATCAATTATAAAATTAATAAAACCACATTAAAGAACTTTGGAAGATAGGAGGAAAAATACTCACCTAAATCTACCAGGTTGTTATAGCTACTTTTACCATTTTATTACATTTCTTTCCAGTCTTTCCATATGCATATAGTGTCCATTAGCTGTAACTGATGTATAAATAATATTGTATTGTACATTTTCACTTAATATTTTGTCATAATCACTACCTGATGTATTATAGTTGTTGAAGAAGTGCTTGTTGAATGAATGAGCGTTATATTGCAAGAATGTTTTCATTGTCTTTGTAACCATAAATTTTAATATCTGTATAATTGTCCATGAGCTAGATGTAGCCTAGTTTATTTAATCATTTCCCTATAATTGAATATTTTGTAGTTTTTGAAACAGTTTTTACTAAAACTGCAACTAACATTTTTGTGAATGGAGCTCCACCTCCCAACCCCCACCAGCTGGAGTGATAGAAGTAGGTATTCTGATACTGAGTCAAGGGATATGAAAATTCTTAGTCCATGTTGCTTTTTAAAAGAATTATACCAATTTACAGTGTTATTGACAATAAATGAGAGTGATTCATGTTTACAAGTTTTTCTAGCTCATATCTGTGACTTCTGTTTTCTTTTTCTGGGTTTCTTTCAGATTCTTGTGTTTTACTTTTTGCGATGTCTTCTGGCTTTCGTGAGCTGTATTTGTGAACTTTACTTTTACAAGTGAGTATAAAAACTTTACTTCTAAAAATGCTATGAGGAAACCCATTATTGCATAGATCATCTCTTGTGATAGTCTAGGCAGTGATTAGAAATAGAAAACACTTTGTCGGGTGTGGTGGCTCACACCTGTAATCCCCGCACTTTGGGAGGCCGAGGCAGGTGGATCACCTGAGGTTGGGAGTTCAAGACCAGCCTGACCAACATGGAGAAACCCCATCTCTACTAAAAATACAAAATTAGCCGGGTATGGTGGTGCATGCCTGTAATCCCAGCTACTCAGGAGGCTGAGGCAGGAGAATCACTTGAACTCGGGAGGTGGAGGTTGTGGTGAGCTGAGATTGTGCCATTGCACTCCTGGGCAACAAGAGTGAAACTCCATCTCAAAAAAAAAAAAAAAGGAAGAAAGAAATAGAATACACTTTCCTTCTAGCTCCTGATATATATATCATATATATATATATATATATATATATTTTTTTTTTTTTTCTGAGAAAGAAAACTTTTTTTTCTTCATACTGAGTTTTATTGTATGCTGCTGCCAGTGTAGATAAAACAATTACCCTTGTGAAATAGAAATTCATGAAAATTCAGAGAGGTAGATATTGAAGACTGACGAAAGTAGAAGTTTGTATAGTATGGCACATGTGCTACAGGGATAAGCTTTTGTACAGACTTCAAATTTAGCTCTGTTTTGAATATCCACTGGATCATAAGAAGTGGTTTGGGAAACTTTTGAAAGATTCATTTTACTACAAAAAAACAGATTTTCTGGGGTCTGAAGGGATTTGTACTTGAAGATATTCCAGTCAGCAGAGGGTCGTGTTGAACATTCTGCAGACAGAATTGTTTCAAGTCTGCAGCTGCCTGCGAAACTTTTATGCAGCTGACCCTGGCCTCCAGCCGGGGCTATTGAACCATTTTCTTCATAGCGGCGATGCTGGAGGAGTCAGACATGGTGTCCGTGAGGGCCAGGCCAGTTTGTGGGTTGGTGGGTCATGGGTCAACAGGGCCTGTCTGAAAACTTCTTGCTTTTATTTATTTTTCTCTTCTTTTTCTTTTTTTAATTTTTATTTTTATTTCAATAGTTTTCGGGGTACAGGTGGGTTTTGGTCATATGAATAAGTTCTTTAGTGGTGATTTCTGAGATTTTGATGCACCCCTCACCTGTAGCTCCTGATATTAAATCTGAAGTGTGACTTCTTGTTTGAAACCAACAGTTGAAGAGGAACACTATACTTCTAATTATCGTTTTCTTTCCTGAGGTCATAAATACCATAACCTTACGTCATTCATTTTAATTCTGTTAAAAACTATCTAACTGGTCTTTACTTGATAGGATTTAGTAGAACTCTACTTTCGGTCCTAAGATACAGGATTGTGATTTGCCTCTGCCCTACAACTTAGTTGATAAACTACTCCCAGTGTGGGATATCACTGCTCTTATTTGCACCCAATATATTGTCTTTCACCAAGTATCTATCAGTTGATTGAGTATTAGTTGGGGCTATTAAGCATTTAAGTGTCCCGGTAATAAAAATAGCCACCTTTTTTATGTGATTAACTAACAAACGTCTTATTTTAATAATGCTTTAGTAATATATTTAAAGGTATTTGGACTTAGTGATCATTATTAAAAGTCTTCCCACAGCTAAAAATGTCAGATTTTAAAAAATCTTTACCCTTGACTCTGAGTGGAGTGGAGGGAAAAAAAGTAAAGCTAGTACTGCCTTTGAGAATTGTAACCATAAATTGGTCTTCATATGGGTTTGGGCCTGAATTCAAATCACCTACATGGTCTTTCAAGCCCTAAACTGAGAATTTATTTTATTATATATTTTTTATTTTATTTTTGAGACTGTCGCCCAGGCTGGAGTGCAGTGGCATGATCTCGGCTCACTGCAACCTCCGCCTCCCGGGTTCAAGCCATTCTCCTGTCTCAGCCTCCTGAGTAACTGGGGCTACAGGTGCACACCCCCACGCCTGGCTAATTTTTTGTATCTTTAGTAGAGATGGGATTTCACCATGTCTCGATCTCCTGACCTCGTGATCTGCCCGCCTCGGCCTCCCAAAGTGCTGGGATTACAGGTGTGAGACACCAGGCCCAGCCGAGAATTTATTTTAAATTGTTCTGGGTTGGTAGTGCCCCTGGCATCTGGCAAAAATTTCTCTAGAGAAATGGACCCTTAACCCAAGTGTCTGAAAATTACCAGAGATAAAGTTCTAATGAACAAGAAATTATAATAAAAATAAATCAGAGCACAGAAGGGAGCAAAACATTATGAGTGAGAATAGAATGTTGACCTGAAAAACTTCATTTCTTGAGAAATAGGAATATAAATAAGTATATTTAACATTTTCAAACAAGTAAAAGAACCGAAAACATGAACAAGAAACGAGATGACCAAATAAATTTTTAAAAAATCAGAACTTACAAGATCATATAAAATGTAATATTATATAATATCAATAATATATATATAATATTTATACTTAAAACTCAGTAGATAAACAGCAGATTAGACATTCTGATGAGTAAACTAGTAAATTGGAAGATTGATTTAAATAAATTACTCAAAATGCAGTACAGAGAGACCAAAAAAAAAAGGTAATATAGAAGAGGTTAAGAAATGTGTAAACCACAGCTGGGTGCAGTGGCTCACGCCTGTAATCCCAGCACTTTGGGAGGCTGAGGCAGGTGGATCACTTGAGGTCAGGAGTTTGAGACCAGCCTGGCCAACATGGTAAAACCTCATTTCTACTAAAAACACAAAAATTAGCCAGGCGTGGTGGCGCATGCCTGTAGCCCCAGCTACTTGGGTGGTAGAGGCACAAGAATCACTTGAACTCAAGAGATAAAAGTTGCAGTGAGCCAAGATCATGCCATTGCACTCCAGCCTGGACAACAGAGAGAGACTCTCTCTCAAAAAAAAAAAAAAAAAAAAAAAAAGAAAAGAAATGTGTAAGCCAGAGTTGAAAGAACTGATATACATCTAATCAGATTGTAGAAGGAGATGACAGAATGGGGAGAGGCGATATTCGGGGTATTAATAGCTGAGAATTTTCCAGAAATGATGGGGAAAAAAAAGATGCTAATCCATAGATTTAGTAAACCTAACATATCCCAAGCTAGATACAAAAAAATTAGTGTAGTGAAACTGTGTAAAACAGTAGAGACAAAAAGATTTTAAAAGTTGTCAGAGGACTAATAGAATACCTACAAAGGAGTGTTAGGTAGTTATACTGACAGAAGACTTTTTAACAGCCAGAAGACCAAAAAAGAATATCTTCAAAGTGCTGAGAGAAAATAACTCTCATCCTAAAATTGTATATTAGGTTAAGCCATCTTTTAAGACCAAGAGCTAAATACAGATTTTCAGTTAAAAAAAAATGAGAGAGAGAAAGGAAAACAAAAAAAAAAAAGGAAGAAGCTTGTAATCCCAATGCTTTGGGAAACTGAGGCAGGAGGATCGTTGAGGATTGCTTGAGCCCAGGAATTTGAGATTAGCCTGGGCAACATAGCAAGACCTCATCTCTACAAAAAATGAGCTGGATATGATGGCACATGCCTTTAGTCACAGTTACTCCTAGCCATTTGAGAGGCTGAGGCAGGAGGTTCCCTTGAACACTGGAGTTCAAGGATACAGTGAGCTATGACCATGCCACTGCACACCAACTTGAGCGACAGAGAGTATGACCCTATCTGTGGGGCGGGTGGGGGGATGGGAGGGAAGAAAGGAAAGAAAAGGAAACCAACCAACCAAAAAGACAGAATTTATCATTAACAGATTCTCACTAAAAGAACTTCTAAAAGAGATACGTAGGAAAAAGCAAAATTATTTCAGAAAGAAGCTCTGAAATGCAGTAAGGAATCTGAGCTGGGAAATGATGAACACACGGATGTGTCTGAACAAACATTGACTAAGCAAAGCAGTAGTAATGCCTAAATACGTTTAATTTGCGGGGTTCACACCTACGAGAAAGAAGTAGAAGAAGATATGTAGTTACTTAAGTTTGAGAAACACTGGTTTAGATAACCACTTACTCACATTTTCATCTATCTCCTAGCCTTTTTTTTTCTGACAACTACCGTTTATTGAGCAACTGTGTGCCAGACACTCTCCTAAGCACTTTTCCTTGCATTGTCCTCACAGAAACCTTACAAAATTTGTGTTATTATCCTTATTTTATGCTTGAGGAATCAGACAGAGAGATTATTCAACCAGAGTAGGCTTCCAATGCTAGTAAGTGGCAGAGCCAGAATTTGAATGTGTGCCCACTCGAATCTAAGGTCTATTATTTTTCACCACATCATTCTATTTTCCACTTGATAGATATAATCTTAGCATGTAAAGAATACATTTTATTTTAGGTAGAGAGCTTCTCTTCTGTGTCAGAAACAAGAATGTTTGGGTTTCTTATGCACAGTGAATTGCTAACAAATCTGTCAAGGTAGTTTTGTGTTTGACTTTAGATCTTGAGTGTTACCTGTGGTGCATGTTTTTCTCCTTCGATTTGAGATGTGTATTCCTAATATTTTCCATGCTGATAATCTTGTGTTTTTCCTAGGGCTGTGTGCAAGAAGTTTGGGTTGCACGTGAGTCGAATGATGCTAGCCTTCTTGGTTCTCAGCACTGGCATGTTTTGCTCATCATCAGGTAAGTAAAAGGGGAGATAAGGGAATTGCACATTCACCAATAGTTGACAGTTGCATTTAAAGGAAGCACTTGTCCAAATGTAGGTTATATTTGTAGAACATGTCAATAATTTGCAGAGTGCTGTTATCTACATTATCTTGATTGAACTTTGTAACAGTCCTACCATGTGAGAAAAATATTTTCTTACTTTTGCAGGCAAAGACATTGAAATGTAGATGAAATGATTTACTAAAAGTCAAAATTCATAAATGGTAGAGCTGATAGTCTCACCAGGATGTTTTTTATTCCATTCTTGCATCAACCACCCACTTCCTTTCTTGGCCATTAGGGGAAAGAAAGTAATTCTTTCATTTTGTTTAAGGAAGTTATTTGTACATAAAGACCTTGTTGTTCATGGTTCTGTTTTCCACTGATGATACATTATTTGAGATGTATTCTATGTACATCTTTTGTTGGGCTTTCTTTTGGTAATAAGCTTCTGGAAATTTAGAATAAAAACCTCCCTCTAGAGCATTGGCTTTCAGACTGTGCTGCCATTGAACACTTGCGTTGTATAAGCTGAATCAAGGTGGCCCACTGCCAAATGGTAGTCTATTCCCAGTTCTCCAGAAAAATTAAGTTACAGGATATAATTGTCTCAATTTTAGTTTCTGCTTGTGTGTTCCCAGATCTAGTATATACACTGAGTATATGCAGAAACATAGTATCTGGCACGAAATTACATACTTACTTTTCCCGTATTGAATATATCAGAATTGATGTTGTTCTGCAGAGATGTCAGGGCTGTACTCCAGAGTGACTTTGAGAGCCTGTCCTAAATACATCTGTGCTCTACCTCAGATTACTCTGCTCCCTTTGTCCTGTACACTGCAGCTGGAACTGACAGCTTAGGATGGCATCACTATTATTTGACATTTACTGGTAAAGGGTATACCTCACATGTTTTTAAAGTTGCTTTGCTACTTCTTTTCTTTTCTTTTTTTTTTTTTTTTTTTGAGACTGAGTCTTGCTCTGTTGCCCAGGCTGGAGTGCAGTGATGCCATCTCGGCTCACTGCAACCCCCTCCTCCCAGGTTCAAGCGATTCTTTTGCCTCAGGCTCCTGAGTAGCTGGGATTACAGGCACGCGCCACCGCGCCCAGCTAATTTTTTTATTTTTAGTAGAGATGGGGTTTCACCATGTTCGTCAGGCTGGTCTCAAACTCCTGACCTTGTGATCCACCCGCCTCAGCCTTCCAAAGTGCTGGGATTACAGGTGTGAGCCACTGCAGCCGGCATCTTTTCTTTCAAGTGACAAGGTCTTGCTCTTCATCTAGGCAGGCTAGAGTGCAGTGGCAGAATCATAGCTCACTGCAGCCTTGAATTCCTGGGCTCTAGCAGTCTTTCCGC
Organism: Theropithecus gelada; assembly: GCF_003255815.1. Classification (NCBI taxonomy): domain Eukaryota; kingdom Metazoa; phylum Chordata; class Mammalia; order Primates; family Cercopithecidae; genus Theropithecus; species Theropithecus gelada. Next base: position 103,471,003 of record NC_037682.1, on the reverse strand, counting down.
TACAGCCTCCCAAGTAGCTAGGACTATAGGCATGCATCACCATGCCTGGCTAGTTTTAAAATTTTTTGTAGAGATGGAGTTTTACTGTGTTGCCCAGGCTGGTCTCAAACTCTTAGTCTCAAGCAGTTCCCCTACCTTGGCCTCCCAGAGTGCTGAAATTAAAGACATGTGCCACTGTGCCTGGCCTGCTACTCCTACAATTGATCTTTATATGTAGAAAATTCCTGAGAATATCTTTAGTTTTGTAATCTCATTTGAGACACAGATAAGTTGAAAGCATCTTTTCATACAGAGTCTCTGAACCCTTTGCTGACTTTAAAAAAACCTCACTCCTATTAATTGTGGTTGTTTTGTAGTTGATACTGATTTTTCTTCCCTACTGAATCAGACTTTCTGCAGCGGAAGAGAAAAATATGCATTTTTGTTCAGAGTTACTAGAAACACTTTAATCAATTGTTTCTGTTCCAGAGACCCTGTCTGTCCTCTGCTGTATACAACAACAAGGTTGAGGTAGATGGAACTAATTAGGGGGCTATCTAAAGGCCAGACTATCTGTGTCAGCAGATGGAGGGTGCAAAGCATTGCTGCCATACAATATCTGGCCCTTGAGGAGGCTTTCTAGAATTTCCTGGGCTAGAGTTTAGGACCAGGACAGTCTCAGAAGACCAACGGAAGATAAAGAAATTGTGAACAATGGCTCTAAGTCTTTCAAAGCGTATTCCCTTCCTGGAAATATAATCATGGGGTGTTCCTGGGGAGCATGGAATTTTGTGAGTTTTTGATTTGAGGTTCAGGTTGGGAGAGGAATTACATGGTTAGAATTGTATAATTGGGTTGGTACCCAAAAAAACAGGAGGGAGAGGCCAGGCACGGTGGCTCATGCCTGTAATCCCAGTACTTTGGGTGGCCGAGGTGGGCGGATCACGAGGTCAGGAGTTCAAGACCAGCCTGGCCAACATGGTGAAGCCCCATCTCTACTAAAAATACAAAAATTAGCTGGGTGTGGTGGTGTGTGCCTGTAATCCCAGCTACTCGGGAGGCTGAGGCAAGAGAATTGCTTGAACCAGGGAATTGGAGGTTGCAGTGAGCCGAGATTGGCCACTGCACTCCAGCCTGGTGTTAGAGCAAGACTCCGTCTTAAAAAAACACAAAAAAACAAAAACCAGGAATGAGAAAATAAGAGTCATTGAACTTCTCTTTTTTTAAAGGAATATCACTTTGCTGTCCTTTCTAATATAGCATTTCCCAAAATATATACCTACGTTTTACACTGTAGGTAAATTTTTAATCAGTTTTTAATTGATACCTAATTAATCTCGAGCTCTTGTCCTCCTGCCTTTTTTCACTTCTTTACTTTTGCAGCATTCCTTCCTAGTAGCTTCTGTATGTACACTACGTTGATAGCCATGACTGGATGGTATATGGACAAGACTTCCATTGCTGTGCTGGGAGTAGCAGCTGGGGCTATCTTAGGCTGGCCATTCAGTGCAGCTCTTGGGTAAGAAACTAACAGTTCTTCTCCCATGTATCTCTGGGCATATAGTAAACCTTAATGTTGGATTAGCTCCATATTATCTGCGTAGAATCTGAAGTTAATCAATTGGGCTTTCAAAGATTCTGGAAAATGGAAGAATATTTCTCTTAGCACTTACTATTATGATTAATTCTAATAAGAGTCATGATCATTGAGCATCTGCTATGTGTTAGGCACAGTGAAACCCTTTGTAAACCTTATCTTGAAACCTTACAACAACTCTGCAGGAGAAATACAATTATTAGTGCTTTATAAATGAGAAAGTAGACTCTGAGAGTTTGAATAATTTACCTTTAAGATTATGTTTGCTTTTGAATCCAGGCCTTTTTGACTCTACAGCTGATGTTTTCTCCACACGGCACCACCCTGTTCTGTGAATTTTTTCACTCACTCAGGTTTGAAATCTGAGTTTTCTCCCGTCTTCCTTCTTTCTTTATTTTTATTTATTTATTATTATATTTGAGATGAAGTTTCACTCTTGTTGCCCAGGCTGGAGTGCAATGGCATGATCTTGGCTCACCACAACCTCCGCCTCCTGGTTTCAAGCGATTCTCCTGCCTCAGCCCCCAAAGTAGCTGGGGCTACAGGCGTGTGCCACCATGCCTGGCTAATTTTGTATTTTTAGTAGAGACGGGGTTTCTCCATGTTGGTCAGGCTGGTCTTGAACTCCCAACCTCAGGTGATCCACCTGCCTTGGCCTCCCAAAGTGCTGGGATTACAGGCGTGAGCCACTGCGCCTGGGCCAGTCTTCATTCTTGCCCCCAACATCTTTTTTTCCACCAAGCTCCTTCTATACTCTTTGTTCCCACTACTTCTGTTCTAGTGTGTGCTGCCTTAATTTCTTACCTGTACCACAGGTAATTTAGGAAAATGTTTTAATATGATGTTAAGGTTGTTTTAGAAGGATTATATCTTTATTGTAAAAATAAAAGTAAGTACCAGATTGTCTAAGGTAAAAATAATTCCTAATTTTCTTCTCCGCTAGGTCAATCCTCAAAGATAGTCACTGCTAATAGTTTTGTATATATCTTTTTTTTTTTTTTTTTGAGACGGAGTCTCGCTCTGTCGCCCAGGCTGGAGTGCAGTGGCGCGATCTCAGCTCACTGCAAGCTCCGCCTCCCGGGTTCACGCCATTCTCCTGCCTCAGCCTCCCGAGTAGCTGGGACTACAGGCGCTGCCACCACGCCCGGCTAGTTTTTTGTATTTTTAGTAGAGACGGGGTTTCACCGTGTTAGCCAGGATGGTCTCGATCTCCTGACCTCGTGATCTGCCCACCTCGGCCTCCCAAAGTGCTGGGATTACAGGCGTGAGCCACCGCGCCCGGCCAGTTTCGTATATATCTTTCCAGAAAAATTATCCTGTGTGTATAAATATTTGTATACATACCAATCTACATTCTTAAATGGAATTATTCTGTATATATATAGGTATTCTACATATTAATAGATTTATATCGTTGTTTATATTGGTTGCATAACATTCCGTGGTTTACTTAACTATTGCCTTATTGGTAGACATTTGGTTTTCATTTTTTTTACTGTTATACCCAATGCCTCAGTGAACAGTTTTTTTTTTTTTTTTTGAGATGGAATCTTGCTCTGTCACCCAGGCTGGAGTATAGTGGCACGATCTTAGCTCACTGCAACCTCTGTCTCCCAGGTTCAAGCGGTTCTCCTGCCTCAGCCTCCCAAGTAGCTGGGATTACAGGTGCATGCCACCACGCCCGGCTAATTTTTGTGTTTTTAGTGGAGATGGGATTTTACCATATTGGCCAGGCTGGTCTCAAACTCCTGACCTCGTGATCGCCTGTCTCGGCCTCCCAAAGTGTTAGGATTACAGGTGTGAGCCACCGTGTCCGGCCCAGTGAACATTATTATACAGATATCTTTGTGCACTTATGGAAATTTACCTATGGGGTAAATTTTTATAAGGGGAGTTACTGAGAGAATAGGCCATTTTAAATTTTCTTAATTGCCTTTTAAAGGCTGGTTTCCACACCTCCATTCCTTTCTTCTATTCTATTTTGCACATTCTCAGATTTTCATATTCCTCAGGATTGTATCTTAGGCCCTCTTCTGTACTTTCTGCTCTCTCTCAGCCATCTTGGTGATTCCCATAGCTTAATGTCTAGTCCAGTTATCTCTCTTGAGCTTCATTCATATATTCCCAGCTGCTTAGTAGATAGCTGCTGAATTCATTATCTTCTCTCCGTAGCTGTTCCTTTACTCGTGTTTCTATTCCAGTAAATAGTACTGCTGTCTCCTCAATACTGACCCAGAAACCTAAAAATTGTGCTCTTCTCTCTTTCCCATCCCTGTTAATTGATTGTATCTCCTGAATATCTTTTGAATCTGATTACTTATCTTCACTCCTCCTTGTTCCTGGATCACTACACAGCCTCCTAAATGATCTCCTTGTCTCTAGTATTGACCCCTGTAAATCAGTTCTCCAAACTCACTAGAGTTATGTTCCTCAAATGCAGATGTGGTTGTATCACCTCCCTGTTTTAAACTCTGTGGTAGCTTCTCCATTGCTTTATGTCATGAGGGTTGGCTGACTGACCTGTTTTTGTACAGCCCAACAACTAAATAGTGTTTACGTTTTTAAAGGGTTTTTAAAAAACAACAAACATACACAGAGGAGGAAGACTATGCAACAGAGAACATACGTGGCCTGCAAAGCCTAAAATATATACTGTCAGGTCCTTTAAATAAAAGGTTTGCCAACCCCTGCCCTGTGGTATCCAGACTCAAAGATAACACACAACGCCCTGCATGGTCTTCCTTTTACTTCTCCAGCTTCTTTTTGTCAGTTCTTCCATTCCTTTCATTCTCTATTCCATCTACATTGAATTTCACTGAGTTCCTCAAATAGCTCTTGGGTGCCACATTTCGATGAGTCCGCCTTTACCAAGATAAGTGATTTCAGGATCACAGTCAGTTAGCAATCAGTATACTGTCATTCATTGAATGCTTTGTGCTAGATACTACTGATATTTTAGAAATTAGATAGTCATGCTTCCTGCCCTTTTGGAACTTAACAGTTTAGTAGGAAAGACAGATATTGGACAAGTAATTAAAAGTATGACTTATCAAAGGAGAAATACAGGTACTATGGAAATGGAAGGAGTTGGGGTGACAAAAAGTAAAAACAAAATGTTAATGCAGAATTTACGTAACAACATGGAGGTTCAAATCACAGAAGAGGTACTATGACAGCACACAACATTGCTAAATCAATGATAGAGATGATGATGCCATATAAAATCAAAGATGGGGCCAGGCATGGTGGCTCATGCCTGTAATTCCAGCACTTTGGGAGGGTGAGACAGGCAGATCTCCTGAGGTCAGGAGTTTGAGACCAGCCTGGCCAACATGGTGAAACCCCGTCTCTACTAAAAATACAAAAAAATTAGTGGGGTGTGGTGGTGCGCGCCTATAGTCCCAGTTACTTGGGAGGCTGAGGCAGCAGAATCGCTTGAACCCAGGAGGCGGCGGTTGCAGTGAGCCAAGATCATGCTGCTACACCCAGCCTAGGTGACAGAGTGAGACTCTGTCTCAAAAAAAAAAAAAAAAGTTAGCTGGGGCTGATGGCGTGTGCCTGTAAGTCCCAGCTACTTGGGAGGCTGAGGCAGGAGAATGCTGGAACCTAGGAGATGGAGGTGGTAGTGAGCCGAGATTGCACCACTGCACTCCAGCCTGGGCAATAGAGTGAGACCCTGTCTCAAAAAAAAAAGTCTGTAATAACATTATTACTAAAATCCTAGTAAATCATGGAAGGGAGAGGTTAGTACTTACTTCTTTGGCTGGGTGGGTGTAAGAAGTAGGGCACATAGGCCGGGTGCGGTGGCTCACGCCTGTAATCCCAGCACTTGGGGAGGCCGAGGCACGTGGACTGTGAGGTCAGGAGATCGAGACCATCTTGGCTAACACAGTGAAACCCTGTCTCTACTGAAAATACAAAAAATTAGCCAGGGCTGGTGGCGGGCACCTGTAGTCCCAGCTACTCGGGAGGCTGAGGCAGGAGAATGGCATGAACCTGGGAAGTGGAACGTGCAGTGAGCCGAAATCACGCCATTGCACTCCAGCCTGGGCAACAGAGCGAGACTCCATCTCAAAAAAAAAAAGACAGTAGGGCACATATACTTATATTTTAAATTTCCATTACCCATAAATGTGTATCAAATGGAATTAACTCCAGCAGCTCAGTAATTCTATTTCTTGTGCATCCATGGGATACAGAGCACTCTGATGGGTCCTGTGAGGACATCCTCTCACATACCAGGTTTCTTCCCTCACTATAACTGACAGAGGCATTTTATGCTCAGTTCAGCTTGAGGTAGGTGTGAATGTGACCTGTCTCTGTCAGTATTTATTTAACTCCCCACTGTCTGTTTCTCTGTTAGTTTACCCATCGCCTTTGATTTGCTGGTCATGAAACACAGGTGGAAGAGTTTCTTTCATTGGTCGCTGGTGGCCCTCATACTCTTTCTGGTGAGTTTTCTTTTTAACTTGTTTTGTCCTAAAGTTGTAATGAAAGCAACTTTGATGTGAAAAAAGGAACATTAGGAGTTTATTCTGTTTTTCATTCTCAGGTTTATACTATTAGCATTTTGAGAATGTTTCCAGAGCAAAACTATTTTCTGCTCTGTTTTAGGTGCCTGTGGTGGTCATTGACAGCTACTATTATGGGAAGTTGGTGATTGCACCACTCAACATTGTTCTGTATAATGTCTTTACTCCTCATGGACCTGATCTTTATGGTAAGGCTTTGTGAAATTTGGGCAAGTGTTAGGAGATGGCTTAATTGCCTGAACTTCAACATTTTAATTCAGTTGCCTCATTTCATTACATATAGCAGTTCTTTGCTGATTTTATCTTTTCCTATTTAAAAATGACATCTGAGTATAGCACAATGATGACACGTAGCCACTCAAATATTTCTCCTTGATTAATGTGATATTCCAATACTGGCTCTCTATTTTTCCTGTTTGTTATTTTCACTTTCAGAATTTTGAGGACTCTGGGTATGCTATGGCTTTTGATGCTTTTTTATTTTTAATTAGAAGTTACTTTTTTCTCTTCTTATTAAAAAATCAGTATGATAGGAGAAGAAAATAAAAGCATAATACTCTCATATCCATATAACTATTACTAACACATGGGAGTATACCCCAGACATTTTTGTTTGTTTGTTTGTCTGTTTTTTTGAGATGGAGTTAGACTCTTGTTGCCTAGGCTGGAGTGCCATGGCATGATCTTGGCTCACTGCAACCTCCACCTCCCGGGTTGAAGCAATTCTCCTGCCTCAGCCTCCTGAATAGATGGGGTTACAGCTATTAGCCCGCCACCATGTCTGGCTAATTTTTTTGTATTTTTAGTAGAGACAGAGTTTCTCCATGTTGGCCAGGCTGGTCTTGAACCCCTGACCTCAGGTGATCCACCTGCCTCGGCCTCCCATAGTGCTGGGATTACAGGCATGAGCCACCATGCCTGGCCCAGACATTTTCTATATATACACACATTTGATGTTACTTTTTCTCTTCCAGATTTGCTTTACTTCAATTCCAGCATTTGGGGAGAAAGTTTGGAAAATCTGTAGACAAAGTTATAGTGAATGGGGCTGGTGTGGGGTCAGCATGGGAGGGTGGGGAAGTTGATGAGCTTAGGGTTAAGAGAAAAAATGGAATGCCTTTAGTCTGGGGATGCAGTCTTCAGTTTACCCCATCTCCACTGCTTCCCTGATGCCTTTCACTCCACCAGCCAGTTTCATTTGGCCCCTGAAGGAATTTGAGTTAGTTACAGTAATTGGGGGATGAGCTAGAGTCTTTTGGATCAAATCAGCAAGGTCAGCAAACATTTCATGAGAGAGGCAGTTTTTTCATTAAAATAATTATAGTTTCTTCGGCCTTAATCTTTTGAGGGTCTTGGAACATTCTGTATAAGTGCTTGCTTTGGGGTTCTGCTATGAAGCAGGTTAAGATTGTGTCTATCTGTACCCCTATCAATTTAAATCTTATCACTAGCCATGTCCATCATTTGCTGTGCCATTTTGCCAATAGAGCCAACAGATTGAATAAGGAGATTTAAAGTAAGAATATGAATGAGATTTACTTGAGTCTCCTGGAATTTTGGGAATATTATTCTAGATGGCAAGTAATAGGTTAAGATAAGCAGTGCTTTGTTCAGTGGATTGAATTCGCAAACTGCACAGTTAGAGAATAATTACTAAGTGAAAGAACTTTAAAAAAGCTCCTTTATGGCTCTAAGACCCCCAGGGATGTGAGAAAAGGCCCCAGTGTTAAGCTTTTGCCTCTAGATGTCTCCCTTTAGCTAGGGAGAGTTTGCATGTTTGTGGTTGCCTCTTGTTTTAGTTTACTTGTAAAATTTTATTCTATTTCACAAGACAATAAAAGATCTTAGATCTAGATTGCACAGTAGAAATTGTTTCACAGAGGGCCTATTAGAAACACAATATCTACTCTGTATGGGTGAATAAATTGAGTTAATTTATGTTAATTTTGAAAAATTGACTTCTCCACCTTTATAATGGGTTACTGATATTCTGACTCCTTATTTATAAAACCCTTTTGTGAGAGACTTATGAAAGTGACAGATGTTTTTGTATCCCTCTGGATTGATGAATCTCTCTCTCTCTATTTATTTATTTATTTATTTATTTTTAAGACGGAGTTTCACTCTTGTCACCCAGACTGGCTGCAGTGACGTGATCTCTGCTCACTGCAGCCTCTTCTCCTGGGTTCAAGCAATTCTCCTGCCTCAGCCTTCTGAGTATCTGGAATTATAGGTGCCCGCCACCACACCCTTCTAATTTTTGTATTTTTAGTAGAGACCGGGTTTCGCCATGTTGGCCAGGCTGGTTGCCAACTCCTAACCTCAGGTAATCCACCAGTCTCGGCCTCCCAAAGTGCTGGGATTACAAGCATGAGCCACCATGCCCAGGGATGAAACTCTTAAATATAGGAGTAATCAGACTGGTAGGGAAAGTAGGAAAGAAGGAATAAATTCTGATTGCAGTTTACAGTGCTAGTTTAACAGTGGGTCATTCAGGAACCCCTGCGGTAGGTTTTGAGATCCAGTAGAGCAGTGGCCAGTCTTTCCTGGGACACTGGCATTTGCTGTTCATTTCAGTCAGCGTTTTACTGGGAAAGAGTCCTTGGAACTTCTTTCTGCCTACTTTAATGAACCTGGGATAGCTTCAGTTCAGATTTTGCTATTTTGGGTGTATAGAAACTGAGCACTTTCCTGGGGGTAGCAAAAACTTTGTTGAAACAGAGAGAATTGCCTTACCAACCGTGACTAGGACTGATACAGTGCTGCAGTCAGCCAGACCTCAGGGAGTTGTTCCTTGATGGCAGGATTTGTGTGCCTTTACCTCATCTTTGAATTTGGTAAAAAGAATTTTTGTCTGATTTCCATTCTTTTTTTTTTAAGACAGAATCTCACTCTGTCACCCAGCCTGGAGTGCAGTGGCGTGATCTCTGCTCACTGCCACCTCTGCCTCCCGGATTCAAGCTATTCGCCTGCCTTAGCCTCCTGAGTAGATGGGATACAGGCACCCACCACCATGCCTGGCTAATTTTTGTATTTTTAGTAGAGACGGGGATTTCACCATGTTGGCCAGGCTGGTCTCGAACTCCTGACCTCAAATGATCCGCCTACCTCAGCTTCCCAAAGTGCTGGGATTACAGGCATAAGCCACCATGTCCGGCCTGATTTCCATTCTTTTAGAGTGTTAACTCCTTTTTGGTTTAGGAGCCCTGCAGAGAGAATACTTCTTCCATCTTAGGAGTAGGAATTCCTTGTATAGTCCAGATTTACAGTAAAGATCTGTCAAGAATAAATTGGGTTACATTAGTGTGTCATTTACTATGGTATCCTAGAATCACTTTTATTAGACCTGTTTTGGTGCTAGCTTGAGATTTTCTTGATACCAAATAAGAATACTATGATAGATATAAATAAAATACTTTTTAAATAAAAAAGTACTTCATGATTGTCAGCTAATTTTATTATAATTGGTGAGTCCATTCGTATATATAAAATACTTGTATTTTACTAGATTTTTTGAGGTAGTAAACTTGTCAGACAGCGAAATAGCATGTCTTTTGTATTGGAAATGCTAGCTCTTTCACTTTATTACATGTTGGGCACTATTTGGCATTGTTTTGGCTGTTTTACAAGAGTCTCCTGCTCCAGGTGCCTCATTAGCTATGTTAAGCACACAGTTTCTTATCTGAAAATTAAAAATGCATTGTGTGGTATACACCATAGAATACTATGCAGCCATAAAAAGGAACAAGATAATGTCCTTTGCAGGGACATGGATGGAACTGAAAGCCATTGTCTTCAGCAAACTAAGACAGAAACAGAAAACCAAACACCACGTTTCACTTATGAATGGGAGCTGAACGATGAGAACACATGGACACTCGGAGGGGAACAACACATACTGGGGCCTGTGGAGGGGGCCGGAGGGAGGGAGAGCGGGAGAGAGCATAGGATAATAGCTGATGCATGCTGGGCTTAATATCTAGGTGATCGGTTGATCTGTGCAGCACACCACCATGGCTCAAGTTTACCTATGTAACAAATCTGCACGTCCTGCATGTGTACCCCAGAACTTAAAATAAAAAAAGTAAAATAAAAAAACAGGAAAAAAATGCATTGTGCTGATAGTTTTTGCATATATCTCTTAGTGCTATTTCTCATATATAAGAACATACTAAGCCTATTAATATTTCTTGAATGGATGGACAAATGGACTTCAGTTAAAGAAACATTGAAGGTCAGGTGCAGTGACTCAGGCCTGTAATCCCAGCACTTTGGGAGGCCAAGGTGAGCGGATCACTTGAGGCCAGGAGTTCGAGACCAGCCTGGCCAACATGGTGAAACCCTGTCTCTACTAAAATTATAAAAATTAGCTGGGCGTGGTGGTGCTCGCCTTTAATCCCAGCTACTTGGGAGGCTGAGGCACGTGAATTGCTTGAACCCAGGAGACAGAGGTTGCAGTGAGCTGAAACTGTACCACTGCACTCCAGCCTGGGTGACAGAGCAAGACCTTGTCTCAAAAAAAAAAAAAAAAAAAAAAAAAAAATTGAATAAATTGCTTTTGAGCATTAATCTTGTGTCCTCATAGTACTTACTGTCTAATTAGGCTGCAGACGCACAAACAGATAATTACAGGACAGTGTCTTATGTGCTACAGGGGAAAGATAGGGAATCATAGGAGGAAGAGCAAGTCCCTCTGGTGGTGTCAAGAAAGGTGTGGCTCTTCAGCTGAGCCTGGAAGGAAGAGTAGGAGTGTCCTTAGTAAATGCTAGGGGGATACATTTCTGACAAATGGAATGTCAAATATAGGGACTGCTGAGGCAAAAAGATTGAATATTGAGTTCTTTATAAAAACATTTTTACAGCATTGGTTGGATTTTAGGTAGAAACTATTCACACATGAGCAAGATGATTTCAATCACTCCATTGTGGTTATGATCATATATTTACCCTCTCTGTTGTTCTTGGTTTTCTTTTCTTTTCTTCTTTTTTTTTTTTTTGAGATGGAGTTTCACTCTTGTTGCCCAGGCTAGAGTGCAATGGGGCGACCTTGGCTCCCTGCAGTTCAAGCAATTCTCTTGCCTCAGCCTCCCGAGTAGCTGGGATTACAGGCATGGACCACCAGGCCCAGCTAATTTTATATTTTTCGTAGAGACGGGGTTTCTCCATGTTGGTCAGGCTGGTCATGAACTTCTTGGGGTTTTCAAAGGGACCTTTCTACACTTTCCTGGCTAGGTAGCACGTATTAGTGAGACATTCTAGACTTGAGCTGACACCTTTCATTTGAAGCCGGGGGAAATAAAGGGAGTAAATTTTCAAAGATATTAATTACAGTATCTTCTGATTATTGAGTGCCTACTATGTGTCAGAAGTTATTCACATACCATCTTCTTCTCCTCAAAAAACTCTGAGACAGGCCTTATTTATCTTTATTCCTGGATGAAGAAACTGAGATTGAGATGGTGAGGAATATGCCACATAGTTAAATAAGTAGCAAAAGTGGGATGAGAGTCCAGTGTTGTCTGACTTCAAAGCCCGTGTTCTTTCCACCAAAAACAAGACCCTTAGCAAAAACCCTGGAGTGTGACTACTGAGACTTTACCAGAGAATAAGCTTACAAAAACAGAGCATGAGTTGAGGGTGGCAGAAGATAGGGTCCAATCTATAGAATAGGTGGAAAATTATACCTTTGAAGGTTTGTGCATTTTGGCTTGGAAAGTGATCAGGAGCCCCTAGTGAGCTTGAGTGGCAGAGTGACATGCACACTGGCAAGTTCTCTTTCACATGGGAGCGCCGTACCAGACCCTTTTGTTGAAGAAAGAAGGAGTGTTTGGATAAGGTAAAGAATACTTGGCACTTAGAAAATTTAGAGGATAGACTAGAATTGTGAAGTCTTAGGCAAAACGTCTCTGTGGGGTCGGAGATCAAGAGGTGAAATTTAGTGTTGCAGAAAAGAAAGTGATTGGTCTTGGCACTGATTTTGCCCCTCATAACTTTTCAAGTTCTCAGATGTTGATGTTGGCAAGTATTTTTGTCTGGTGAGTGAAGAGTGGTGCTCTCTGCTGAGGAGTGCACAGGCCTGGAGAAGGCATGGGAATACACTTACAGGAAACGCTCTTGCCTCAGAAAGAACAGTGAGTCTGCTCAGGATGCCACTTTGCAGCTTAGGACAGGATCCCATTGCCTGTTTATATGTTTTATCAACATCTGTCTGATCACTGGATGGAAAGATTCAGACGATACCCACAAATGCCCTCTGTTGGGAGGCCCACAGGTTTCCATAATTGCAGTGGCAGAGGAATAGCCCCAGTGGGGTCTTATCAGTCCTTCTTAGAATTCACTGCCAGCCAGAACTGTTCTAGAGCCTTTGCTCTTCTGTTAATCATCTCTCTTGAACCTTAGTGGCTTTTCCCTCTCAGTGGTACAAATTTGACATTTATAAGGATGACTTACTATGATTTAGTTCCTACAGTTCTATAAAATTATAACTTTGGGAAGTAGTTCTTCTTCGTTCAATCTATGGAGCAGTAAACATTATCCCTTCTTTTAGCTTCTTTGAAAGCTTCCCTTAGCTCATTTGATTGAAAGGACTTGAGGCACTTTCCATAAAGAGGAAGATGGGTGAGTCACCCCCTACAGAGACCCTGCTGCCAGCTTTCCTTCACCTAAACATCTTGTACCAGTTCAGCGCTTAGCTTGTCATTCTGACATGGTTTTTTGCATAGTTCAGCTCTGATGTTTTCTGAGCAGCAGCATTAAATATCTCCCTGGAAAGAGATAAAAGTTTATACCCTTTCCTTTCCTAAGGCAGATGTGTCATCAAGCGGGGGAGGACTCTGGCTGAGAGAAGTCACTCTTTTTGTTCCCTTTTGCCCTTGTTTTTAAGACTGTTGACACTTGAACCTTCTTCACTATTGGCTTATCCCCCAGTTTTTGCCCCATCTTTCAGGGAAATAATAGTCTATTATGAAATATTCACAGCCTAGTTGGAAAATTGATTTATGAGCTCTGAACACATAAAAATGATTGCATTTACCAACTTAATACTTTTGTTTCCTCTTCTCAGAGTACAGTATACCTAGATAAAAAGATAGCTCTAACAGGAAGGTATAGTAAGTTGTGTTAGAGACAAATATTTTCTGGAAGCTAAAGTGCTTTCCTGAAAAAAACAGTCTATATTTGCAAATATCAAAGAGACAAGTGACTCTTCCTATTGGTGCTTAACATCTGCAATAGATAATAGAAAGGATAACTCCCTTTCTGTCTGGTCACTCTATCGTTTTTCTTCACAAGCTCAGATTTCCAGAATCCTGTTAAGAAAAAGGTGAGTCAGAGGTCGCTAGCACTGCCTCCACACTGGTGGTCAGGAGAGGATTGTGCAAAAGCTTACCTCTCTGGAAATTGGATTCTAAAGGGCTCAGTTTAAAAAATGTTGTTAAATTCTAATTAAGATTCAGAGAAGACATTTTTTATTTGAAAATAAAATCATCCATTGGTTTTCTGTAACCCAAATGCATATTTGTAAAGAATACAAGATTAAAATATCCCTAATGAACTGGGCCTGGAATAGGACCTCTGTTCGTGAATAATCTGTATCATTGTATTGAGACAGGAAGGAGTGAGCTTCCCCCAAAAGTGACACACAGTTGAACTTGAACTCTTCCTTAGTGTAACCTCCCTCCCTCTTACTTCTCCCCTAAATGTTTCTAGCATTATGGGTTTGGTTTCTAATCTTATTTTGCTGTGCAAGCTGCAAGAATGTCAGGTTTTTCTGACTATTCCTCTGCCTTCTGATTACCCTTTTAAGCAATGCTGATTGCAGGAAATTGCTATGGTGCAAGGCGGGTGTCACAACACACAGTGATTAAAACCCGCATGTGTCATTCACTGCTTGATTGAAGTAATCATACAGAGGGGAAAAGCAGATGAAAAACCTGCTAAATGTGCAGAGGGGGTCTGCTTCTCATCATTTGGGTGTAAGGATTTTGAGTTCAAGAATAAAAACAAGTGTGAGTGAGGCTTGTGTTTTTAGTGATTTTGCTTCATTCTGAATCCTTAAAGCTTCTGAGCAAGGCCTGGGTCTCTGAACATGATGTAAGAAAAACAGGTTGTTGCTTTTTACTAAACACATGTTGCCCAATGTACGCGACTATAAAATAGTGGTTGAGCATATCAAGGGGAAAGATGCTAGAATGTAAATGGGACAAACAGGTGAAAACAAAATGGGACAGGCCTGAATAGCTCAAAGTAAGTTCCTTATTTTTATTTTTATTTGAGACAGGGTCTCACTCTGTCACCCAGGCTGGAGTGCAGTGGCACAGTCTACTGCAGCCTTAACCTCCTGGGCTCAAGCAGTCCTCCCATCACAGCCTCCCTAGTAGCTGGGATTACAGGCTTGATCCACCACACCCAGCTACCAGCTAAGTTCTTTTATCACTCTTTCCTTTGGTCTGCACGATGTTGAGAGAATAGTTAAATTGAAATGGCAGTTTTATTATTTTAGCCTTTTGTGACTCTAAAGCTATTTAAATTATTTGGTGGTTCTCAAAAGTATTAGTTCCATTTGGGCATAGCAATTTGGGCTAGATATAGTGGTCAGTATAGAAAATACAGTATAGGCCGGGCGCGGTGGCTCACACCTGTAATCCCAGCACTTTGGGAGGCTGAGGCGGGCGGATCACGAGGTCAGGAGATCGAGACCATCCTGGCTAACACAGTGAAACCCCGTCTCTACTAAAAATACAAAAAAATTAGCCGGGCTTAGTGGCGGGTGCCTGTAGTCCCAGCTACTCAGGAGGCTGAGGCAGGAGAATGGTGTGAACCCGGGAGGTGGAGCTTGCAGTGAGCCGAGATCATGCCACTGCACTCCAGCCTGGGCGGCAGAGCGAGACTCCGTCTCAAAAAAAAAAAAAAAAGAAAAGAAAATACAGTATAGAAAATATTTGAAACTTGATTTCTCCCTAAATCCTCATGACCAGTCCCATTCTCTTCCATCTTGTGCTCTTGTGCTGCTTTTGTGTGACTTAGCATGGGAAGAGTGGGCTGTAGAGTCTCATTCCCATGAGACATAGGATCATCAGTGTTACTCAAACAAAGAACATTTTATGTCAAGCACCGTAACAGGTGTTAAAGACATCCACTAATGATTTCTTACCTTTATGTCTCCCTCAGGTACAGAACCCTGGTATTTCTATTTAATTAATGGATTTCTGAATTTCAATGTAGGCTTTGCTTTGGCTCTCCTAGTCCTACCACTGACTTCTCTTATGGAATACTTGCTGCAGAGATTTCATGGTGAGTGGTCTAAGAGATACCATGGTGAGTGGTGTAAGACATACCTTGATACCAGATAGGTGTTTTGGGAGGAAAGAGCAAGTAATGATGTATACCAAGAACTGAAGGAAAATCCTACTTACTTCATTTTCTACATTCTTCCTATGGAAATGGTTGGCTTACTGAATTTTCAGTCTGTATTTGTTGATCTGTTGAACCCTTGTGAAGATTTGGTACATTGGGGCGAATTAAATTGACAGGAGGAAGAGCTTCATTATTGCTTTAAGTGAGGAAGTCAATATAATTTACACAATCACCCAGGGAAGTAAAAATGTTTATAAAATCTCAGAAGGAGGCTGGGTGCGGTGGCTCATGCCTGTAATCCCAGCACTTTGGGAGGCCAAGGCGGTTGGATCACCTGAGGTCAGGAGTTAAAGACCAGCCTGGCCAACGTAGTGAAGCCCCATCTCTACTAAAAATACAAAAATTAGCCAGATGTGGTGGTGGGCGCCTGTAATCCCAGTTACTAGGGAGGCTGAGGCAGGAGAATTGCTTGAACCCAGGAGGCAGAGGTTATAGTGAGCCAAGATCCTGCGCCATTGCACTCCAGCTGGGCGACAAGAGCAAAACTCCATCTCAAAAAAAAAAAAAAAATCTCAGAAGAGAACAAGCCTATCTGAGTTTTCTGTCTTTTAAAGAAGTGTGTATTAACCTGATAGGTTGCTTAAGGTAATCCATGAGATTTTTTCAAACAAAAGTATAAAATCTGAACCATACAGGGATTTCCCCAAATTTGACATTGAAGTACAGGAAGCTTTGGACTTCCTCAGAAGCATGATGCTTTTCTTTGTTCCTTTTTGTTTCTGTGTCTGCCTTATTGGAGAAAGTTTGGTTTGTCATTTGCTTTGCTTGCTCTGATTCTGTAGTGCACAGCTGGTGTTTTCTCAAGTTGTCGTGGCTCTGGATATCTAGTGCCTCTCGTTTCTTTTATGGAAGACAGATTTGAGCAGAAATTCATATGAGGTTTTGAAAAAGATTTAATTTCAGACTTTTCAGTCTGATTTGGATGCCATATGATCAGTTCCCCCATCCCACCTCCATTCTGCTTTTCTACTATTAATGGTTTATAATGAGTTCATTTTATTATAAGAATATTAGAGTAGCCTTCAGAGTCACTTTTTTTGGTGTTAGGACTTTTGTTTTAACATAGCCGTAATGCCATTATCCTAACAAAATTATCAGTAATTTCTTAATACCATCTAATACCCAGTTGATTTCCTAGATTGTCTGAAAAATAGCCTTTTATAGTTAGTTTAAAAGCAGAATCTCAACAAGGGTCACATACTGAATTTCGTGTCTTAAGCTTTTTAAGAAGACCCCCATCTTACTTTTTTTCTTTCAAAGATTTCTTTAAAGAAACCAGGCCATCATCTTGCATAATGTCCCACATTTTAGACTCAGCTGTTTGCTCCCTTGAGGTGTTAACTTATTCCTCTATCCCTTCTATTTCTTAAGGATCACTTTTTCTTTTTTTGAAAATAGCTATTTTTCTGACTATAAAAATAATTTATGATAGCTGGGAGCAGTGGCACGTGCCTATAGTCCCAGCTGCCCGGGAGGCTAAGGTGGGAGGATTGCTTGAGCCCAGGAGTCCGAGACCACTCTGGGCAACATAGTGAGACCTGTGTCTCTGTTTTTAAAAACAATAATAATTATTTATGCTTTTGGAAAATTTGGAAATGCTTGTAAAATCAGTAAAAAACCAGAATATTAAGCTGTTCCCTACAGTATGATAAAAATTTAAGTATAAAAATTGATTTAAAATGCATAAGGTATGCACATATCTACCTAGTAAGAAAACAAACATTTTCTGGTTTTTTCTTTATATTTTAATGGGATTTTTACAATAGAACCAATACCTTTTTAAGAGAAAAAAGACCAGGCACGGTGGCTCATGCCTATAATCCCAGTAGTTCGGGAGGATGAGGTGGAAGGATTGCTTGAACCCAGGAATTCAAGACCAGCCTGGGTGAGAGAGCAAGACCCTGTCACTACAAAAAAATTAAAAAATTGACCGGGCATGATGGTGCACACCTGTAGTCCCAGCTATTTGGGAGGCTGAGATGGGAGGATTGCTTAAGCCTAGGAGGTCAAGGCTACAGTGAGCCATGGTTGCGCCACTACACTCCAGCCTGGGTGACAGAGCGAGACCCTGTCTGAAGAGAAAAAAAAGTCCCCCAAACCATAGAAAATTATAAAGAAGCAGGAAATAAATTACCCATGATTTCATCATATCTAGCTGTGGTTGTGATTTTGTATATTTTATGGAGGACATTTCAAATTTTTTTGCCTTATTAAAAAAAAAGATTACTCGTTAGCCTTTAAGGTACAGAAGAGAAAAGGACCATTTACTTGTGGACAATAAATGGATTTATTTTATTCTAATTAAAAAACCCCACCTTAGACCAGGCACGGTGGCTCACACCTGTAATCCCAGCACTTTGAGAGGCTGAGGCAGATGGATCACCTGAGGTCAGGAGTTCAAGACCAGCACGGCCAACAGTGTGAAACCCCATCTCTACTAAAAATATAGCAGTTAGCCTGGTGTGTTGATGTATGCCTGTAATCCCAGTTACTAAGGAGGCTGAGGCAGGAGAATCTGAACCTGCAAGGTGGAGGTTGCAGTGAGCCAAGATCGTGCCACTGCACTCCAGCCTGGGCGACAGAGAGAGAGACTCCATCTCAAAAAACAAACAAACAAAACCCTCCGCCTTAAAATATACTACCTAGAAAGGTATATATCCTAAATATCTAAATAATCTAATTAATCTAAAATCCCATAATATCTTAGAGCAAAAGTTGAAAAAAAATCTTGTTATTGTAGTTCAAGAATTTTTATCATTCCTAAAGAATTTCTGTGGTGATACTGATAGCCTAGGAATGCTAAATTAGGCATAGCTAAAGAGGGTCTTGATGATAGTCCTGATCTTGTAGCTTACTGTTAACATGGTGGACACCAGGTGGCGCTGTCTATCTACCATTTGCCTGCGTTTGCATTGCTCATTATCGCTCATGTAAACTAAGTAGGAGATGCCTTCACTGTGGGTTGCAGGCTTATCACTCATTGCTCATGTACCTAACCACGGGAACTTTCCAGCAGGTTCTTGGGTTTTCGTGTTCATTATATTCCTTTAATTCTTTCACATGCTTTAAGTACATTTTTGTTCCAATTTGGGGATCTGGAGTGGATGCGTATTGCAAAAAATGGAGAGAAAACAATCACTGAACTTCCTTTAAGAGCATTTTTATGTTTGCTTTGAAGCAAACTCTGTCATTTGTGGCTTGATGAAAACCAGTAATGAGTTTGAGAATCCAACAATTTTTTTTTTCCTTTGATCCATGGCTATTTGAACAGACTGATTGGTGTATAGATAAGAGGATTCATGTATTAAACACAACATCAGAATTAAAAGCCAAGAAATGAATTTATGTTATGTTTTTGGTTAAACTCAGGAACCTTTCGTCTTAGTGGCAAGACTCGTTAAAGGAGACGGCTTTTTTTTTCTTCATCTAACGTGGAATTTATTAAGTTCTATTAGCCATTAACTTTACATTCATTTGTGTCCTAACCAAATCTAGTATTGTGCTTGTTGTTAGAGTTTAGATCTCTTGGGAGAGCTAAGGAGTATATTCCTCTCTCCTTTTGATGCCTTTATTGCGTTGGAGAAAGTGTGAATACAAGATTAGAAACATTTTGTGGAGTGTCCTAGGGCATACTTCCAAATATGAGATCAAGATAACACTGAAACTAAATACATCATTTTGTTCTAATATAATGAAAGATGAATATTTTTCTGTGTCTTGCAGTTCAGAATTTAGGCCACCCATATTGGCTTACTTTGGCTCCAATGTATATTTGGTTTATAATTTTCTTCATCCAGCCTCACAAAGAGGAGAGATTTCTTTTCCCTGTATATCCACTTATATGTCTCTGTGGTGCCGTGGCTCTCTCTGCACTTCAGGTAAGTTTCAGGGAGAAGTATATCTGCCTCATTCTTTTTTACTTATTAAATCATTGCTCACAAAACTTAAGTGCAGATTACAGAATGCTTCCACCTAAGATATTTTATCCATAACATTAAACCTGATATAGATCATATTATTAAAGCTTCTTATATTGATTGCTTAGCTGTTTACCATACTCATATTTGCTGATTACATGTTTGCAGTGTTAATTTGTGTGTTACTTTGCCTCTGTTACCAACAGGAATCCAATTGCAGAATTCCATTCTGTGGCAGAGGTAATGGAACGTCTGCTCTTTGAACTGCTAGATCATAACAAAACTTGCTCGAGAGTTTGGGATCACAGCAGGCAGTTCACAGTATGGGGCACTTTGTAATCCTGGTTGAAAACCTGCCCAGGTCAATTCTCTGGCAGAGCTCATCTTAACTCTGTTTGAACAACTCTGTACTTACGGCTTCAGTACCCTCAGAACCCTGTATTGCCCTCTGCTACCATTTGCAGTTGGCAGAAAAAAAATAATTAGGATGATAGGTTTTTTTCTTAACAGGTTTTTTGAGATATAATTCACAAACCATATAGTTTACCTATTTAAAGGGTATGATTCAGTGGTTTTTAGTCTATTCACAGATGTGTGCAACTGTCACCATAGTCAGTTTTAGATCAAAAAGCCTGTACCCTTTAGCTTTTGTTCCACCATTCCCTTTCCCATATCTCCCCAACCCTAAATAACCATTACTCTACTTTCTATTCCTACAGATTTGCCTATTTTGAACATTTCCTATACATGGAAACATATGATATGTGGTATTTTGTGACTGGCTTCTCTTAACATAATGTTTTCAAGGTTCATCAATATTAGTTGATAGTTTTGAAAAATAATTTTAATTATAAAAGTAATTGAACTTTATTGCAGATAATTTAGGAAGTGGTAAAAGAAAAATTAGTCCCATTAACCTAACAAAAACTCCTCCCAGTATTTTTGTATATCATATACCAAGGTTTGTTATAGTTGTGATAAGTATACATGTAACTTTATAGCCCTTCTAATTTAATATTATAACATTCTCTGTGTTTATCATTTTAGTAGCTGTAGAATATTCTGAGTCAGATATAATATATGACATTATTATGTAATATGTAATACATTGACTTGATTTTGTATAATATAATTATTGGATATAATTCATGGTAGAATTTAGGTTGCTCATTTATTCAGTATTATAAATACTGCTAGGATAAATATCTTCATTTAGATATTTGGATTGATTCCTCAGGATAGATTCCAAAAAATATGAAAAGGGTTCAAACAGATTTATGCCATTTGTTATCTATTGGAAAATTGCTTTCTGAAAGTAGTTTCTGTCTAGAAGGGAAGGAAGGAAGGGAAGAAGTCTGAGTAGAAGGAACTCAAAGACAGCAGAATTCATGCATGCATGTTTATATTATATTCATCTAGTTTGCAGAGTCGTTTAGCATATAATTAAGAGCATGTGCCTAGTGTTCTGTAAGGGGAATGCTTTTTTCTTATTTGGTCATGAGACCTTTTTTTTGATACTAAAAGCTTTTATAAAAACTTTGATAGTAAAGATTAGTACTCATTGTATCAAAAACAAATTGAAATACTTTATATGTCAAAACTACCAAAAAACCATTGCTTAAATACTTAAAAAAATAACTTATTAGGACTATAAATGCTAGAAAAATATTCAAATAATTTTCCTATGCAGCTAGTGAGATTTTATTGTTGGCAAGCCCTCTGCCTGGCCAAGACTGCAGGTAGTCTTAGAGGAGCTGGCTTTTATCTTAGAGTTTGGAGTAGGTACCTCACTGTTTGCAAATGCTCAGATCCCTAATAGAACCTCTTTTTTGGCTTTGCTTTTGATGTTACTGTGATGTCTTGTAATTATGTCTATTCTACAAGTTATATTTTCCTTTATCAGCCAGTTTTCTGTACTTCCAGAAATGTTACCACTTTGTGTTTCAACGATACCGCCTGGAGCACTATACTGTGACGTCGAATTGGCTGGCATTAGGAACTGTCTTCCTGTTTGGGCTTTTGTCGTTTTCTCGCTCTGTGGCACTGTTCAGAGGTAGACCTTCTAAGAATATCTTAACCTACACTGACGAGTCGCTTCCCCTTAGGTTTTACTTGATTCATGATTATATAATACACATTTGGCTTACACTAAGAAGCCATTTCTAAAAAGAGAACCTGTAGACTTAATATTATTGAGTGGGATGTGACTTCTACATCTTAGGATTGAAGAGAAGATTGAGAATTCCTTTTAGTGTGATTAACTGTACATTTTTTGGTCTATTTTTTTTTTCTTTTAATGAATGCTGGTAAATTAAGGAAGCCTTAAACTTAAAATGCAAATATGGGCTAACTTCTGATTATATTCTTTCTTATAATCATTGTTTGGATCCATAATATTAAAATATTAAAATATGCTCAAGGAAAATGAAGTTAAAAAGGAGAAAGAACAAAGAAAGGGGCAAGAAAGCCAATTATTTTTGGCAGAATAGGGCCTCTGCTGTAACCAGGTTCCCAGCTAGAGAGACATTTTATACATGTAGAGCAGGCTTCGTGCTGGAATAGCTGTGGCCCTTCCTGCCTTTTAAATTTCATGTGGCTTAGAGTGTGACATTAATGTGCAGTATAATTAAAGTCAGAATCTCATCTTACTCATCTCTGGCTCTCACTAACTGTTCTCCCTTCCAGGATATCACGGGCCCCTTGATTTGTATCCAGAATTTTACCGAATTGCTACAGATCCAACCATCCACACTGTCCCAGAAGGCAGACCTGTGAATGTCTGTGTAGGAAAAGAGTGGTATCGATTTCCCAGCAGCTTCCTTCTTCCTGATAAGTAAGTTGTCCTTTAATTCCCAGGGTTTTAATGAAGGAGTAAATAGAGTAGTTCTATGTCAGTGTCTTTGAATTTTTGTTTTCTTTTGGAATTTTCACAGACAGTTATTGAATTATTTACCACCTTAGAGAGCTGTGAGGCCTGTGTACTGTGTACCTGCCTCCTGTGTTCATTGGGCTCATTAGACTGAGGGCTGAGTCTAGGTAGCCATTCTTTACTGCCCATAACTGCAGGTGTCTGGGAACTTCTGAAAATGCCCTGGGTCCTAGGCTTATGCCAGTGGCTCTTCCTGGGGATTCATATTTACATTTCTATAATTACCTCATGTTAATCCACTTCTAAAAGCGGTCTAGAAACTCCAGCTAGAAGAGAGAAGACATTTTTGATCCAACAACAGTGAAAGTTCTCCACCATTATATGGACACTGGGGAAGGCTGTGGTTAAAATATCTATACCAGCTTTCTTTATGCTTTCTGTGGTTCTGAGAGTGTAGGCCCTAAAGTTCTTTGCAGGTTGCTTCGTTTGGCCAGAGAAGAGTCCTGTGTAGGTTAAAGGGAAATCTGGTTGAGTCATGTTGCTCCATTTGAGAACTGGCTTCTTTAGCTTAGCTTTACTGGGTAGTAGTTTCTTATGCTTCATAAAGACCCGTGTCAGTCATTAATTATTAAATTAAAACTTGTTTTTTAAGTGTTGACTGTGGCCTTTGCCTTTTACATTTGAAATAGTTTTATAGATAGAGATATGTTTGAGGGTTACTCTGGAACAAAGTATTTCTCCCATAGTGTGTTCTCAGTGCCATATTTCATTCTTTTTCTCTACACCTGATAATTTGCTTTATTTGATAAGTCTCTCTGCCCACATGGTAATTGACAATAAACATTGGCACTTCTCTGGTTTTTTGATGATATGACCATTTGGTTCTGAATTTCACTGCTAACAGTTGGTGAAATGGGTCAAGAGACAGCTAATTGTAAATTTCTCAATGATTTTGGACTGACTTGTGACCTCTGCCTCTATGCTCCCTGGTTGAGGTTTTAGCAGAAATATTTTTTCTTCAAGATAAATGTTTTTCACATGATTTTTTCTGGCTTGCTTGTTTCAAGTACATTTAGCAATATTATCCCCCTGTGTTTTTCTTATTTTCCTTGTGTTTCTGACAGTTGGCAGCTTCAGTTCATTCCATCAGAGTTCAGAGGTCAGTTACCAAAACCTTTTGCAGAAGGACCACTGGCTACCCGGATTGTTCCTACTGACATGAATGACCAGAATCTAGAAGAGCCATCCAGATATGTAAGGGCTACATTCTCTTCTTGCATCTCTGAAAAGAATTCTATGCCTAAAAGTCTATTGGCATGTATATTAGAGCATTGATAAAATGAGAATTTCTTAGAAAGCAATTTTTAAGGCCGGGTGCTGTGGCTCACACCTGTAATCCCAGCACTTTGGGAGACAGAGGTGGGATAATTGCTTGAGTTCAGAAGTTTGAGACCAGCCTGGGCAACACAGCAAGACTGTATCTCTACAAAAAATTAAAAAATAAGCCAGGTGTGGTGGCTTGCGCCTGTAACCCCAGCCATTCAGAAGGCTGAGGCAGGAGGATCACTTGAGCCCAGGAGTTCAAGGCTGCAGTGGGCCATGATTCCACTACTGCACTCCAGCCTGGGCAACAGAGTGAGACCCTGTCTTAGAAAAAACTGATACTTTTAGGGTGAGGGGTATAACAGCTTTTGTTGAAAAAGAGTAAACAGTATCACTTTTATTTTCAAATTAACCTCTTTATTTTCTGTGTAAAATGTAACCTCTTTATTTTCTGAATAATTTAATTTCGAAGCTTTTGGGTAGGCTGGAAGTTTTCCTGTGGTAGAAATTTGAACCATTATTCCAAAACTCATATAATTCCTTGGCCTATTAAAATCCTCCATGGGGAACTTTCAAGTTATCAGGTGGACCTTTGACCTAGCTATTAGTATATGCCAATTTTAACAAATGAACAGTGAAGACTGTTTCCATGGTGAGTGCCAGGGAGCAACCTCTGTCAGGACCATGATCTTCTCCCTACTTGTCTTTACACATTCTGAGATCCCATGCGAATTTTATTTCAGTTCCTTTGAAAGATGACACTTTTGACATTTGATGCCTGTGAAATCTTTGATAATGGAAAAGGTAAGAAGTAATAAACATAATGCCTCTCTCGGGTCACAAAGACAGTGTAAGATCATTGTCTAGAATGATTAGAAAGCACATTTTTTGACAACCTGTCCGTTAAAGAAATATGTGACAGTTTAAAGGTCAGCTATATTTAATTTACATTTTCTTATGTCATAAGCTTAAAATGTAAAATAGCGAGATGTTCAATTCTCTTTTGAAGCAAACCTGCAGCCACATCTGGTCTTTTGTCGCCCAGATTGGAGCTGGTTAGAGTTCCATGGAGACCCTCAGCGTTTATGAGTGAGATTCTTACTGTATGAGCTTTAACTAGAAGCTATGAAAATGGACATCTTAAAGACACAGCCTTGAGCTGTTCCATTGTAAGACAGGCATTTCTACCACATGGTTTATATTGGAGCTTGATTCTTTTAATTTAAGGCTCTGATTCCTGTTACAATGGAAATACCCTTGAGCAGGGCAGACTGTTACGGGTCATTTTAATTTTATCTGCAGATATGAGTCTCCTGAGTGCAGGGCATCACTAGAGATGCTGGGCAGTCAAAGGGTGGGAAAATACACTGTCATAGGGGGACAGTATGAATTCAGTGATGTTATCGGAGCTTTGCTTTAGGAAGAGGTAGTAAAAATGGAGTAGTTAAAAAAAGAGCATAGACTTTAGAGTTGAGTAGGCCTGTATTCAAATCTCATCTCTGTTGCTAAACTTGATAACCTTGGGCAAATTAGTTAGCTTCTCTGTTTAATTTCAGTTTCTATCTGTAAAATGGCACCTACTTTGGAATTGTGATATTTGATACTATATCTCTCTTAGCAGAAATGCAATGTTCTTATGCTTGCACAAGTGTTCTTAATCTCATAATGGTATATTAGACAGATTTGAGGTAAAGAAACCCAATCTCTCCCCTTCCTTCTTTTTATTTTTCCCCATCCTGGTAATTTTATTCCAGTGTGTCCAGACTCATCATTGCCTTTTCCACCCCAGTGACTTCGCTTACAGTGGTAACTGTGCCTGAACCACCCTTGTGTCTCTTCTAACACTGTCAAAATTATCTTCCTCTTTGAAGCGAACTATTTAAGTCCATATTGAGCAGACCTTCCTTTAAGTGTCTTCAGTATTTATGTGTGCAGTTCATTTAGCCATTTAATTATCTTGGTCTGATTTAAGTATTTCTGATATCATATCTTTCCCCATCAAATGTGTGAATGCTATGAAGAGAATGACTGCACTTTGTTGCTTTTGTGTTCACCATAGTGTCTAGGACAGTGTCATATACCCAGTAGTTCACTTTTATGTGCTTTCTCAATGGGTAATGAATATTCATTGTCATTGTGGTAATGTTGTTGAGAGAAAGCTGGCTAGAAAATCTGTAGTGGCCTTTTGCACATTTCTTGTGCTTTTATCACTGGTTGTCTTAGTTATATCATATTTCCATATTCTCTGCTGTCAGACAGTGTTAAATTTGATTAAATGACTCTATATGAGCTTTGCCCAAAAGGTGATGATTTTTCAGAATGCCAATAGGAATCACCAAAATGCTGGCTGATAAAAGCAGGGACAAACAAGTGATTTATGTCTGCTGGGTGGCAGCTGTGTCCAGCCCTTTGAATGCGAGGATTTTTTTGCTTATCTGTGGTGACAGAATCATGAAAATTAGGCATGGACCTTTTTTGTTAGTTCGTCAGCTTTTGTTAGTGATAGTGTATTTTATGTGTGGCCCGAGACAATTCTTCTTCCAGTGTGGCCCGGGGAAGCCAAAAGGTTGGACATCCATAGATAGTGTCTGTCATTGCACCCATCCACATTCCTGAAGATGAGATTTCCTGCAGAGTTGCCTTTGTGCTCTAGTTTCAGTGATTTTCCTTCATGGGGGTCAGGGGTGGGGTGTTCTCCAAATCCAGTCTACTCACCTTTGACCCTTTGGAAGTAGCAGGGATGTTTGCTGGCTTACTACTCTGTTTTTCATCATCCACTTGACTCTCATTCTGGCTTACTATTCATTCTACATGAACTATGATAAGGGATTTACCTCTTTCAGTTAACTGTTTAAAAAGATATTTGTTTTCCTGTGATAGTAAAAGTAATATATATTCATCGTAAAATAATGAAAGTTATAGACAAGAAAAAAATCAATCTGTCATCTCATTACCCAGGTATTACTACTGTTGCCATTTTGGTGTTTCTTTCCTTTCACTTTTTCCCCTTTGCATAGATATGTGCATTTGTATGTAAACAAAAGTCACAATTATTTTTTAAAGGGTGTTACATTTAATTGTTTAAGAAATAGTGCCAGGATCATGACTGTAATGCCCATGACTTTGCTCCATGTATAGAAGGACATGTCGTACAATGCTTATGTTTGTTACTTTTGGCATAAGTCCTGGTTTTTTGTCCAGGTTTATTCAAGAAGACAAAACAATGACATTCTCTATCTTTCTTGTGCATGCTAAATAGCAGCATTATTTTTACCTGCCCTTTAGCTCTGAGTGGCAGGTTTTAGCCAGGCTTTGGCTTCTGTGCTAAGTCCTCCAGCCTGTCCTGTTTCTATTCTGCATGGAAACGAGGAAAGATGTATGACTTTTTTTATTTCACTATTTTCTTTACCTCTGGGCTAATCAATAATTAGGAGTGAATAAGTGTAAAGGTTCTGTGGTTTGTACTGTACCATTATAACTATATTGCAGAAATAATGTTTTTGCTGCGTAGTTTTTCATGGTCAGTATTGAGTAGCTACTGACTATCTCATTATTGAACAGGAAGCATTTACAGGGGTACATGCCAAGATTGCCAAGATTTTCTGCCAGAATCAAGGTCTAAATTTGGAAGATACATTCAGTGTCCCCTCTTTAGTTCTTGAAAAATTCAAATTTTTGTTCACTATTTCAAGGTAAATGGTACACTTCCAGCTCCAAATCTGGTATATGATTTAGGAGCTGCCTAGTCAGTGGATGAAACCTTGGAGGAAAAAACAGCTCTTCAGGAGACAGCTTACAGAAAAAGACTTTTTTCTGACTTTAATGCTTAAGCCGACTTGCTGAAGTTTTCCTGTTTTCTTTCTTTTTTAAGAGACTGTATCTTGTTCTGTCACCCAGGCTGGAGTGCAGTGGTGCCATCATAGCTCACTGTAACCTCAAATTCTTGGGTTCAAGCGATCCTCCCACTTGAAGCTTCTGAGTAGCTAGGACTACAGGCATGCATCACCATGCACAGTTAATAGTTTTATTTTTTCTAGAAACAAAGTCTTGCTGTGTTGTCCAGGCTGGTCTCAAGCGATCCTATTGTTTTGCCCTCTCAAAGAGCTGGGATTATAGGCATGAGCCACCGTGCCTGTCCTCCATCTGTTATCCTTGAAAACATAGATTGGTCACTGATTTTTTTCCTAAGCAGTAATATAGTCAGTTCTACTACAATAAGATATAAAATTACAAAAAATTATTATGCAGTAAAAACCACAAAGCTTGTTGGGAAAACGGAGTTAGGGACATGATACTTAAAAAACTTTGTCAGTTGAAAAAGAGATTAGGCCAGGCGCGATGGCTCACGCCTGTAATTCCAACACTTTGGGAGGCCGAGGCGGGTGGATCACGAGGTCAGGAGATCGAGACCATCCTGGCTAACACAGTGAAACCCCATCTCTACTAAAAGTACAAAAAATTAGCCGGGCGTGGTGGCAGGCACCTGTAGTCCCAGCTACTCAGGAGGCTGAGGCAAGAGAATGGCGTGAACCCAGGAGGTGGAGCTTGTAGTGAGCCGAGATCTTGCCACTGCACTCTAGCCTGGGCAACAGTGCAAGACTCCATCTCAGAAAAAAAAAAACAAAAAGATATTAAAAATTAGCCATGCATGATGGCTCATGCCTATAATTCTAGTACTTTGGGAGGCTGAGGCAGGAGGATAGCTTGAGGCCAGGAGTTTGAGACAACATAGGGTGATTCCATCTCTACAAAAATAAATAAATAAATTAGCTAGGTATGGTGGCTCATGCCTGTAGTCCTAACTACTCAAAGGCTGAGGTAGGAGGATTGCTTGAGCCCAGGAGTTTGAGGCTACAGTGAGCTACAATCATGCCACTACACTCCAGCCTGGACAACATAGCAAGACCCTGCCTCTGAAAAAAATAAAAATTAAAAAAAGATTAAAAATGGTAGCATGATTTTACATCTGTTACATGGTTAAAAGTGCATAAATACTACAATAAATGTGGCAGTTTACTTTGCAGAAGACTTGAAGTTTCTTTGTGGCCTGGCATTGGAAGGATTGCAGCTTGTAGTAGTAAAAGGATTATATGAAATCTTAACAAAAGTTATAATAGCAAAGGTGAACGGGTGGATGTGGCTTATAACACAGTGAACTGAGAAAGCCGGTGGATATATTTGTGTGTGTATGCACTATGTGTATTCCTATGCTGATTGGTTCCACTGAGTGTACTTGTCTGCATTCACCTAGTGTTTCCTGTGAATTAAATGACATAATCAAATGCAAAAATTAAATTATGCTCAAAGTGTTCCCTAATATATCCCTTGTGTTGGAAAAAAATTTGCATTTTCAAAACTAGTATTAGAACAGAATTGACTATATATCAGTCAAAACATTCTTTATTTCATTCTTCTTTATCCTTGCTTTTCCAATTTAACCAGTAAAAAGAATCTTAGATTAGAAAGGAACTTAAAATATAGTCTGTGATCTTTTTATTTTATAGGTGAAAGAACTGAGATCTAGAGAGATTATAACTTGATAAAGATTAGTCCTAGGATAAAAGTCTTGGTTTCAGGATTCTTCAATATTATTTCATACTGCCTCTTTCTTGTTTTTGTGTGATAGTCATTCTTTGATGTTACAAGGCCAAATAGACATTAAGTAGCTGAGCATTACTTTCTGTTTGTTTTGTTTTGTTTTTTAGAGGCAGAGTCTCACTCTGTCACCCAGGCTGGAGTGCAGTGTCATCATCATAGCTTACTGTAGCCACAAACTCCTGGGCTCAATCGATCTTCCCACCTCAGCCTCCTGAGTAGCTGGGACTACAGATGCTATAATGACCCTGTCTCTACAAAGAATTTGGCTGGGCATGGTGGCTCACGCCTGTAATCTCAGCACTTTGGGAGGTGGGTGGATCACCTGAGGTCAGGAGTTCAAGATCAGCTTGGCCAACATGGTGAAACTCTGTCTCTACTAAAAATACAAAAATTAGCTGGGCATGGTGATATCCACCTGTAATCCCAGCTACTTAGGAGGCTGAGGCAGGAGAATCGCTTGAACCTGGGAGGCGGAGGTTGCAGTGAGCTGAGATGGCGCCACTGCACTCCAGCCTGGGTGACAGAGCGAGACTCTGTTTAAAAAAAAAAAAAAAATTAAATTAGCCACTACCCCTAGCTAATTTTTAAATTTTTTTTGTAGAGAGAGGGCCTCACTCTCTTGCCCAGGCTGGTTTCAAATTCCAGGCTTCAAGTGATCCTCCTGCCTTGGCCTCCCAAAGTGGTGGGATTACAGGTGTGAGCCACTGTGCCCAACTCATTACTTTTTTAAAAAATTACTTTCCATTTCTAGTTTTTATGTGACGGGTACTTTAAGTAGTAAATATCATGTTTAACAGTGAATAAAAATGATCAGAATTTCCCTCTGACACTCTTTCCTTTCTTCTCTTTTTCTTCCTTTCTCTCATTTTTTCCTTTCTCCTGCCCTTTTTGGAAGTCCTTGTTGGAGGAAAAAATAACTTGCCCTATTTGTTTCCTCACGAATTGTTACCAGTCTTGGGTATCAAGGCAAGCAGATTCAAACTGCTATAATATATACAGTGCAATTAGATTAGAATCTACTAAGAATTTAATTGAAGAATGTTCAAAATACTTCTTTAAAATTAATTTTTTAGTATCCATTATGTTGGCATTTAGAAATTAATGTGCCCGTGATCTATAATGATTGAATGAACAAAAATTTTTACCTGTGAGTTTAGATTTTTACAGTGCAATAAATTTTTACTTGTGAGTTTAAAGGTTCAATCAACAAATATGTATTTAGCAAGGCTATATGAGAGACAAAAAACTAAGACAGTCTGTGGCTCTGGAGGACAACTACTTTTTAAAATTTAACTGGAGCATATCTAAAAGAGGAAATGAAAAGACAGAAAAATACTTGAAATTTTTCCCTTTCAGATGTTTTCTCCCAGGCTTCCATGTCCTTATTTCAATAAAGGAAATATCATGGGAGGGTATTGATGATTGGCCACATGATAGTGGCAAGAGCATTGACTGGAAGTTAGGAGAGTCTGTGATTCTTCTCTGGAATCAAGCGAAGTGTATTTTCCTTTTAAATGACTGGGAATTTCTAAGACCATTGACATTTCTTTGGACACCTTTCCAATTTGCTGAAACTACACCTGAAATCCAATTGGAGTGTTTATATTTTAGCTTATCCCATTATCGGGAGAAACCCACCCCCGATATTCAACGTGGGTCCTTTTCTATCTTCCCTAAGTGTTGGCTGGTCTGAGAAATAAAGGGAAAGAGTACAAAAGAGAGAAATTTTAAAGCTGGGTGTCTGGGGGAGACATCACATGTCGGCAGGTTCCGTGATGCCCCCCAAGCTGCTAAACCAGCAAGTTTTTATTAGTGATTTTCAAAGGGGAGGGAGTGTACGAATAGGGTGTGGGTCACAAAGATCGCATGCTTCACAAGGTAATAAAATATCACAAGGCAAATGGAGGCAGGGTGAGATCACAGGACTGGGGAGAAATTAAAATTGCTAATGAAGTTTCAGGCACACATTATCATTGATAACATTTAATCAGGTGACAGGGTTTGAGAGCAGACAACCAGTCTGACCAAAATTTATTAGGTGGGAATTTCCTCGTCCTAATAAGCCTGGGAGCGCTATGGGAGACCGGGGCTTATTTCATCCCTTATCTACAACCATAAGACAGATGTTCCCAAAGCAGCCATTTCAGAGGCCTCCCCTTAGGAACACATTCTCTTTCTCAGGGATGTTCCTTTCTGAGAAAAAGAATTCAGCGATATTTCTCCTATTTGCTTTTGAAAGAAGGTAAATATGGCTCTGTTTCGCCCGGCCCGCAGGCAGCCAGACTTTAAGATTATCTTTCTTGTTCCCTGAACATTGTGGTTATCCTGTTCTTTTTTCAAGGTGCCCAGATTTCATATTGTTTAAACAATTTGTGCAGTTAATGCAATCATCACAGGATTCTGAGGCGACATTCCTCCTCAGTTTATGAATATGATGGGATTAAGAGATTAAGGCAAAGACAGGCATAGGAAATCACAAGAGTATTGATTGGGGAAGTGATAAGTGTCCGTGAAATTTTCACAATTTATGTTCAGAGATTACAGTAAAGACAGGTATAAGAAATTATGAAAGTGGCTGGGCGCGGTGGCTCAAGCCTGTAATCCCAGCACTTTGGGAGGCCAAGATGGGCGGATCACGAGGTCAGGAGATTGAGACCATCCTGGCTAACACAGTGAAACCCCGTCTCTACTAAAAAATACAAAAAACTAGCCGGGCGAGGTGGCGGGCGCCTGTAGTCCCAGCTACTCGGGAGGCTGAGGCAGGAGAATGGCATAAATCCGGGAGGCGGAGCTTGCAGTGAGCCGAGATCCGGCCACTGCACTCCAGCCTGGGTGACGGAGCGAGACAAAAAAAGAAATTATGAAAGTATTAATTTGGGAAACTAATAAATGTCCATGAAATCTTCACAATTTATGTTCTTCTGCCATGTCTTCAGCTGGTCCCTCCATTCGGGATCCCTGACTTCCCGCAACATCCCATTACCTATTTTCCTGTGAAATATTTTATGGCAGCACAGTTTACCTTGAGACATGTGTCCTGAGCCGGGGCCCTCATGACTAGAGATGAAAGTCTACATGCTGCTTCTGTCCTGAAAGAGATGAGTCCTGTTAGAGGCTTACTCTGCGCTGTGTCCTACTCCAAGATTGTGATGCTGGTGTTTGAGAGTCGAGATGATGTCACTGAAGACTGCAACCCTGACAAAGTTTCTGTTACAGCTGTTGAGGAAAAGCTGTGACAATATTTATTACTACCCAGCTCTCCTTAGCTCACTCCTCCCCCGACAAAATACATACCTTTTATTATTGGGATCTCAACCTCTGTTTCAGGCCTTTTATTTCCTTTGAGAATATGTAGTTTTGTTTACATCTGGAGTGGTATTAAATTGTTATCCTTAACATATGCTTGTTGATAAGATGTAAACAATGTGATATTGATGATTGATAAATTGGCTTGAATTCCCGCACTATTACCTTTTTTTCTTTTGCTTTAGAGGTGCTTATTTGTTCTTCTCTATAGCTTCTAGTGGGTTGAAACAGAAAGAAGTCACATTTCTTTCAAAATGAGTCTTAAATGCTTGTGTTTTACAAAATTTTAAATTAAGCCATATTTTTAGCTTCGACAGCTGGTTGATATGTAGCCTGTGACTAATGAAATGAAACACATTTTTGTTTCATGATCATGTGTTAATGTCACCCTACAATTTTGTTATTTTTGATGCAAGAAAGAATGATTAAATCTGAAGAAACAAAAAAAAAAAAGGGCTCTTTGGTTATACTTTAAGGCAGATTTAAATCCAGTCTTTTGATTTTTGAATTGTAGATGATGTGGTTATGATCTCAGATTTTGCAGTGCGAGATATTTATAAAATTGAGAGAATAAATTTATTCTCTCTGGTTGTAATTCAAGTCATGTTACTTTAGCTTTTAGACCTATGGGGCAGTAGATACTTGGTGTTTTCAGGGATATAAACTGAGGACTCTCAAGCTAAAAATAGTCACAGTGAAACAATATATATAGCATGATCCAGATCTTGTAAAAAAAAAAATCAGTATCTGCAGAGAAGTTCTGGGATATACACTAACAGGCTGATGGTGATTTTCTTTGGGTGGGAGGACTATAAGTGATTTTTAAAGTCTTTTTTTGTAATAAATAATGTTTTAATTTCATCATGGAAAAAAAAAATAACCATAATGGGGGCTGTCACTGTGAAATCTTTGATACCTCTACCAAGAAGATCTGTGGTGGACTTGAGCAACGTTCAGTGTGTTTTCAGTTGACCTCGAGTTTTTCTTCCTTGAACATAAGGACTTTCAACTCAAAATTGGAAGATAAGTTTTCTATCAAGTAATTTTTCCCTCTTAGCCTTCGGGCCTCTTCTTAAGTCATTTAGTCATATTTACTACTGTCTTCGCTACTCTTTCCACAAATTATATCTTGATTACTTCAAAAAAATAGATGTGGTTCACTGATTTACAAGCTCCGAGGAACACTTTTTTTTAGAAACCTAGTACTAAAGAGGATGCCGCAGTGTATAAGGCAAGTAGGTTATTAAACTCTTCCAGGCAGAAGTGAATTAAGGAATTAAATAAAAATTTAAATAAAGTTGATTTTCCTGTTGTTGGGGTTTGGACAGAAAGCCTTGTCTGTCCCGTAAGCATGCTCAAGACTATCCATTGGCAGCATAATTCAAACAGTTTTGAATCACTGGCTCAAGAAGACA
Organism: Theropithecus gelada; assembly: GCF_003255815.1. Lineage (NCBI taxonomy): Eukaryota > Metazoa > Chordata > Mammalia > Primates > Cercopithecidae > Theropithecus > Theropithecus gelada. Next base: position 103,437,053 of record NC_037682.1, on the reverse strand, counting down.
ATGATCTATAAATATTATCAGCACAATCATGTTCATCTCCTATCTTTTTTTTTTTTGAGACGGTGTCTTGCTGTGTCACCCAGGCTGGAGTGCAGTGCCGCAGTCTCGGCTCACTGCAACCTCCACCTCTCTGGTTCAAACAATTCCCCTGCCTCAGCCTCCCGAGTAGCTGGGGTTACAGGCGCACACCACCACGCCTGGCTAATTTTTTTGTATTTTTAGTAGAGACAGGGTTTCGCCTTGTTGGCCAGACTGATTTCAAATGCCTGACCTCAGGCATTCCGCCCGCCTTGGCCTCCCAAAGTGCTGGGATTACAGACGTGAACCACCACGCCCAGCCATTTTTTATTTTTTGTAGAGACAGTGTCTGGCAATGTTGCCCAGGGTGGTCTCAAACTCCTAAACTGAAGAGATCCTCCCACCTTGACCTCTCAAAGTGTTGGGATTACAGGCATGAGCCACTGCGCCTGGCTGCATATATTATTTTTATTTTTATTTTTATTTTTATTTTTTGAGATGGAGTTTTGCTCTTGTTGGCCAGGCTGGAGTGCAATGGTGTGATCTCAGCTCACCGCAACGTCCGCCTCCCGAGTTCAAGCGATTCTCCTGCCTCAGCTTCCTGAGTAGCTGGGATTTCAGGCATGCGCCACCATGCCCGACTAATTTTGTATTTTTAGTACAAACGGGGTTTCTCCATGTTGGTCAGGCTGGTCTCAAACTCCCGACCTCAGGTGATCTGCCCACCTCAGCCTCCCAAAGTGCTGGGATTACAGGGGTGAGTCACCTCGCCTGGCTGCATATATTATTTTGATAAACCTAAAGGTGAATTTAGAAAAGGACATGAATCTTGCCCTCAGAATCTAGTAGAATAAACAAACTTAAAATATTATTAAACGGTGTACTGAGTGCCATAATGTGCATAGGGAAGGTAAGAGAACTCTTGCTACTTCAGCCTCACGTAAGAGGTAGCATAGGAATTGAGTCTTAGAGGCTGATTAAGAATTTTCTGGCAGAGGAAGGGGAAATTGACATTCCAGTCAGAAGGAACAGCTTATGCAAAGACTTGAAGTATGAAAGAACATTAAATATTTAGGAGAAATTAAATGGCTTGAGGTTTCTAGATTTTAGTTAATTGAGCAGAAGCATTTCTCATTTCTTCTCTGTTTCATTGTTCTCACATATTTATGTATGTGACTGCGTTCTCTGGCAAATTTTACATTTGTTTAAAAACAAGGGTTCATGTTTTTCATTAATCTTTGAAACCTTCACAGTGCCTGACATAGGGATTATACATAGCAGGTGATTTTTTAAAATTTAAGTGAAATACCCAAGTAGCCCTTCATTTAGTCCCTTTGAACTAAAGAGAGGCCTCCCCAAACCTTGTTAATAGTAGAAATTTGGACCAATTAGGACTCAACACTACCATTTTTCTTTCTTTTCTTTTTTTTTTTTTTTTGAGACAGAGTCTCACTCTGTGCCCAGGCTGGAGTGCAGTGGCAAGATCTTGGCTCACTGCAAGCTCCGCCTCCCGGGTCTATGCCATTCTCCTGCCTCAGCCTCCTGAGTAGCTGGGACTACAGGCACCCGCTACCACACCCGGCTAACGTTTTGTATTTTTAGTAGAGATGGGGTTTCACCATGTTAGCCAGGATGGTCTCGATCTCCTGACCTTGTGATCTGCCTGCCTCCTCCTTCCAAAGTGCTGGGATTACAGGAATGAGCCACTGCACCCAGCCACTACCATTTTTCAAGATTGTTTATATTCCTGTAAGAGTACCAGGTTACAAGCACCTGAAGAACAGGGATCATGTCTAGCTTTCTCCTGTCGTTTGTTTCTAACGTAAATTGACAAAGGTTTGTATTTGGCAGATTTGTGTCCTAACTGGTTCCCTATCAAGTTTGATATGTTGCAGGAAGATGGAATACTTTTCTTTTAGCTGTGATAGGTCTATTTCACACAGATGTTTCTGAATTCTCTGTTCAGGGTCATTTATGGAAACGAATTCAAAGCCTGGGAGCCATGCCTCCCTCATGCAACTTAATAAAATTTCATACGTTGATGCAAATATTAACCTGGGTAGAACTTTATCTATTGAATTTATGTTCTTCTGAATGAGTGATGAAAAGAATTGTGAAGAGGTTTGCGTTTAAAAAGACATTCCCTCTTCTTAGATTGTAAAGTATATAGCAAGAACTGATAATAATGCAAACTAACTGATTAAGCACAGAAATTATGATAGGAAAAGATTTTATAAGCATGTTTTGCCAACTCTGGATAATTGAAAATTAACTTCCCATTACTTTTTATTTATGCTTTGGTATAATGGCTTTATTCTGTTGGCTGGGTGAATGCCATTTAAAGTTCATACATCTGATATTGTCCATCATAAGTTGGAAGCTCCTAAAGGGAAGATATCTATCCATTTATTTGTCTTCCTCTGGTCCCCTTTTAAACTGTAATAACAATACACAACCCGTAAAGAAAAAAATGGAGACTTTGACAAAAATGGTGACTATTTGTATATATGTCGACTTAACTCTATAAGTAGAAATTCTCTAAACTTTGTGTGATTTTTCTTTTGTTTCCTAATTTAGTACTTAATAGGACTTTCTTGATGGCAGTGATCGTGACTTTAGTCATAAATACTAATGAATTTCATTCTATATCATAGATGCATTCTTAAAATATTTTATATACACTGATATTTCAAAAGTCCGATTTATGAAAGAAACCCAGAATTTGTTATTGTGAAACGAAAGAAAGCAAGCAGTCTCCCATGATTTCTTAGATTTCTAAATCTGCATTTTTGTATAAAGTAGCTTGTTTATTTTGAGACATGTTGTTGAGAACTAAGAGATAATCACCCAGTTGGGCTTTACTGAGTTGCAGTACCACCATCCTGGGTGTTCACCCTTATGTACTAGTTTCACAAGGGGGACAAATAGTTTCATTTCATGTAACACCTCTCATCAGTTGGTAGTGGCTCACTGGAGCCTGGGATGAAAGAGCATGATGACATTGAATCCAAGCTCAGTGGAAGGGTGCCACAATTGATTGGTGATGTCTAATATGAACAGTGGGAAAGGAAACAACAGCTGGAGCTTTCTGTATTTGCCATCACCTAACTTCAGGATAGATCTGTGTGGTGATCTAGGCTCTGTAGATAAGACATGTGACCTGTTCCCAAATCAGACTTTTTATATTGGTAAAGCACTTAGAGATGAAGAAGCACTGTAAAAATTTAGAATTTTTCAGGCACGTAAGCCCACAAAATTTCTTTTTTTTTTTTTTTTTTTTTTTTTTTTT
>NC_037682.1:103389697-103429697 GCF_003255815.1 Theropithecus gelada | reverse complement strand
CAGTTATGACCAAATTTTACTTAGCTGTGGGCAAACTGTCTAAACAGTTTTCTCAGCTTTAATCCTCCCACTTGCCTAGGAGTTTACAGGGCAGCTGATTTAGATTGATCTTTCACATTATCCCCTTGGACTCTTAGAGGAGTCATGATGACAGTTGTTTACCAGAGGATTTTCAGTGACATTTGAGAAATAAGATCTGTCTTCTGTGTGGAGATGGTTTCTCTGTGATGTTCCCTGAACCTCATGTTGGCCCTTGCCAGAGATCTCTATTTTTACAGCTACTTGCGTCATTGTCATTTCCAGCTGATAGATGATTGAATGCAACTTCACATCCTTCCTGTCTTAGGACTTGTGGGGCTTTGGCTCAGGCAGCTGGATAGACAGCAGAGAAGGTCACTGAGAATAGGAGGTTGGACTATTAGTTCTTTCCTTGTCCCCACATGGCATTCTAAACTGCGATAAAATTATTTGATACAACCATTGAACCCATTCCTCCTGTTGCCTTTTCTCAGTCTTCAGCTCCTCATAGCCTTTCTGTAGCATTTGAAATCTACTCTCCACCCAGATTTTCAAAACTGTGTACTTCTTTGATTCTTCTATGTCCTGTCTTCTGGTTCCTTTCATCCTTGGCTTCTTCCACTTCTTCCTTCTGCCAAGTACTACTTGTGTCTTCTCAGCTTTATCTGTGGTCTTTGGCCCTATCTGTTTGTTTCTTGTCTCTCTTCTACTCTTTCACCTTTTCTTCCCTCCTTCACTTCCTCTCCCTTTTTTTCATGCATTCTTGCACGTATTTGTTAAATAGACATTTACTTAGGACCTACCGTATGTTTTGTACTGTGCTAGGTTTTTGGCATAGAAGAGTGAATGAGATAGACACAACCCCAGATTTTATGGAGCTTACAATGAATTTCCCAATTAATTAATAGAATATAATTGTAAAATGTTTTGAGAAGTATTGGTTGCTATGAGAGCATGTAATTTAGGACCTGCCCTAGTTTAAGAGGTCAGTGAAGTCTTTCTTAAGGAAATCATTTTTAGCTGAAATCTGAAGGATGAGTAGGAATTTATGAGGGGACAACAGGGAGTGTTCCAGGAGTAGGAACAGAAAACAGTTCTCTAACTCAGTATTTTAGTCATATTGGTCTTCTTTCAATTACAGTTGTGTGCTGCTCAGTGACACTTTGATCTAGGGCAGACTGCGTATTTGATGGTGGTCCCACAAGATTATTATGGCTATACCATACAGCCCGGGTGTGTCATAGGCTATACTGTCTAGGTCTGTGTAAATACACTCTGTGATGTTCACATAATGATGAAATCATCTAAGACACATTTCTCAAAACCTGTCTCCCTCATTAAGTGATGCATGACTGTACTTGCTTCTTTCCACCTCATTAGGTGTAAGACACAAGTTATCATCTTTCCTCAATGTCACCCAAACCTATTCTTCACTGCAGCCTTAGTTCACTTGTCACTGATTTCATTTGAAACAGAAGTGAGGGCCAGGTGTGGTGGCTCACGTCTGAAATCCCAGCACTGTGGGAGGCCAAAGTGGGCAGATCACTTGAGGTCAGGAGTTTGAGACCAGCCTGGCCAACATGGTGAAATCCCATCTCTACTAAAAATATAAAAATTAGCCAGCCGTGGTGGCGGGCGCCTGTAATCCCAGCTACTCAGGAGGCTGGGGCAGGGGAGAATCGCTTGAACCTGCGAGGTGGAGGTTACAGTGAGCTGAGACTGCGCCACTGCACTTCAGCCTGGGCAACAGAGCAAAATCTGTCTCAAAAAAAAAAAAAAAAGAGAGAGAAATAGAAGTGAGATTTGTCCTTTCTTCTTCATTCCCACTGCCATAGAAATATCAGAAGGTGATGTAGAAGCAGGTGGATCACTTAAGCCCAGGAGTTCGAGACCAGCCTGGGCAACATGGTGAAACCCCGGCTCTACAAAATACAAAAAAATTAGCCAGGCGTGGTGTTGTGCACCTGTTGTCCCAGCTACCTAGGAGGTTGAGGTAGTAGGATCACTTGAGCCTGGGGAGGTTGAGACTGCGGTGAGTTGTGATTTGGACTACTACACTGCAACTTGGGTGACTGAGTCCCTGTCTAGAAAGAAAGAAATATCAGAAGGCAATATCACTTCACAACTGAATATTACAGTAGTAACTAGAGTACCTACTTCAGCTTTTTCCTCCAACACTTTCTTGCCTCATCTTCTGCAGCATAACCAGTATAGACCTCTCTTTCTAAGACCCTGTTTTTATCATCTTACTTCTTGGCTGAAAAACCTAGAATAGATTCCTGATGCACAAAATCCAGATTCTCTTCCTTTGGATCCTCCATTATCAGTCCTTAGACTGTCTCGGTCTCGTTTTGTTTCTCAACAGACACCTTTTGGGACAGGTAGATATTCTTCTTCTTCCCCCTGTCAACCATGCTCCTTTCTGCCTTTTTCCCTCTGTTTTCTCTTTAACTTTTATTACCAGCTCTAGGAAGTCTTTTCAACTACTGTAGCCTCCAGTGATCTCATCCTCTCTGAACTCTGAATTTTTAATAACACTTTCTGTATTTCATATATGCTAATGTCATTTCCTTACCTAAATTATAACTTTAAGAATGGCTGGGGCTGGGTGTGGTGGCTCATGCCTATAACCCAGAACTTTTGGAGGCCAAGGCGGGAGGAATCACTGGAGCCCAGGAATTCAAGATCAGCCTGGGAAAGTTAGTGAGACCTTGTCTCTATTTTTAAAAAATGTAAAAATTAGCCAGGCATCGTGGCACATGCCTGTGGTCCCAACCACTTGGGAGGCTGAGCTGGGAAGATCACTTGAGCTCAAGAGGTTGAGGCTGCAGTGATTTGTAATCACATCATTGCACTCCAGTTTGGGTGACAGAGTGAGACTCTGTCTCCAAAAGAAAGAAAGAAAGATTGGTCAGCTGGGCGTGGTGGCTCATACCTCTTATCCTAGCACTTGGGGAAGCTGAGGTAGGAAGACTGCTTGAGGCCAGAAGTTCAAGATCAGCCTAGGTAGCATAGCAAGACCCCGTCTCTACAAAAAATAAAAATAAAAAAATTAACTAGGCATGGTGGCGTATGCCTGTAGTGCCAACTACTTGGGAGGATCACTTGAACCCAGGAGGTTGAGGCTGCAGTGAGCAGAAGAAAAGAACAAGGACATGTTATGACTTATATGCAATTTTATATACTCTAGTTTAGGATTCACCAAATAGATATTTAATAAATGCTTTGAGGATGCCTAGAAGATTCCTTTTTTGCTTTTTGATCTGTAAACAATTTTATTGCCTGTCAGGGCAAATTGTATCACCCTTCAAACAAATTCAACAAATTCAGTACTCAAAAGTGTAAAATCATAGTGCCCAACAACGAATCAAAACTACTGAATTGTGAAGAGGCAAGAAAATGTAACCTAAAACCAAGAAGATTTATTTTGATATCATTTGGTGGATACTGCTAATTCATTGCTAGTTGGGGACAGTGAGTGGTTAACATTGTAATCCTTCTGTCCTGTATGTTGGGTTTAACTTAAATTGATAATAGACACTAACTTAGGTTGAAACAAGGATCATTTATTTTAATGAGCTCTACTGTTCCAGGGATTGTTTCTACCAGCTGAATACTCACATTTCATAGAGCTGGTCAAGGGTTCCTTCCGATATTACAGCTATTTTTATAGTCCTTTCCAGTTTACCAGTTTTATTTAAATGAATCATCTTATTTAATCCTCATTATAACTCTTTGAGGTAAGTGGTATTATCTGTATTATCAGAAGAAGAAAATGAGGTATAAGAACTAAAAAGATTGTGAGTCACTCAGCCAGTTTGTGGTAGAACCCAGGCCTGAATCTGGGCTGGCTGACTTTGAGCTCCTTTTCTAATAACCTTAGTTGTTCTTGAATGAAGAACTTGCCCTTGATCATACCTAATCATTTTCTGCTGGAGGCCTTTGTCCTTGTGTGTTTGAGTTGTTCATCAGCTGCTTCCCAGAGATGGTGAAAAAGAGGTTAAAAGTTTTTCTGATGGATTAGCCTCTTGATTAATGTGATTTTGCTTCGGTGTCTTTCTTTTTTTTTTTTTTTTTTTTTAGAGACAGGGTCTTGCTCTGTTTCCTGGGCTGGAGTGCAGTGGCACAATCATAGCTGATCGTAGCCTCGAACTCTTGGGTTCAAGTGGTCCTCCCGCCTCAGTCTCCCAAGTGACTAGGACTACAAGTGCGAGCCACCACGCTGAGCCAATTTAAAAAAAAATTTTTTTTGTAGAGATGGGCTGTCACTATGTTGCTCAGATTGGGCCTTGATATCTTTCTAAGACCTTTACTTTAAATGGAATTTGCTTAGGGATGATATGGTAAGTGAAGCCTAATCTGACTGATACAGTCGCATATTAATTAGTTTCCACCCACATCCCTGGTAGGCCTTGTACCCGACACCAAATCTAGATAACCAGACCTGTAGTGTGCCTGGTCAGAAAAAACCACGTTGAGGTCAAGTATTAAAATGTCATACTGAAGGGCTCCCTAACCAAAAGAAGTCTAAGCATAAGACCCTCAGTGTCTCTGTCTGTTGCTGGTTCTGTTTGCTTACAGAGGCACGGCACTTGTAAAGCTTTTAAAAACTTGTTTCATGTTCTTATAATCCTTGGGAGATACAGAGTGGGTGTTCAGACCAAAAAGGCTACTTCCTGAAGTGTTTATGCAAAGGATCATTTTTAGAGAGTTATGTGGAATGGAATTGGGTCTGACGTCAATTCTCAGTGTGCTTTCTCTCCCCTGGAGGAATAGGCCATATGTAGAGACAGATGTGAGACTGAAGTCTTTTTTACATATAAATAATGCTGGGAGAGAATGAGAACATTCCTGTAAGGTGGAGGTTGGGGAAGAACAGAGTTTACTGTAAGCCAGAGATGACCAACTTGTTCTTGTATGCACTTTTAAAAAACCTTCTAGTCATGTATAATCTATAAGCCTAAATGTGTATAAAGTATTTGTACAGTAAATTAGTAGTAATAATAATAGAGCAAGTGTCTGTGTAACCCAGGTCAAATAATAGAACATTGCCAGCACCCAGGAGCTCCCCCAGAATTCTTTTTGATCACCTACCCACACCCCTGTTCTGAGGGAGTCTCCTGACTCCTGTGGTAATGATTTTCTTGCTTTTCTCTTTAGATTTATGACTTTTACATGTGTCCCTAAATGATTTAGGTTCATTTTGCCTGAATCACACTGCATTTATCCTTTTGTGTCTTGATCCTTTCACTCAACATTTTGTTTATAATAATCACACGTTATTGCTATAGCTATAATTTATTCTCTCTTACTAATATTTCATTGTATGACTTTACCACAATTTACTTATTATTTTATTGTTGATGGGTGTTTTTGTTTCCAATCTGGGTTACTACAAATAACACCACTTTGGACATTCTTTTCTTTCGGTGCAGGCATTTCTGTTGGATATACATTAGGTTGAACCGTATGAAATTACCATTTTTGTGGCTCAAACATCAAATAATAATTTCATGTGGTTCAATCTAATAACTAGGGGTAGAATTGTTAGATCATAGAAAATACATATGTTCAATTTTAGTAGATTTTGCCAAATAGTTTTCTAAAGATCTCTTACCAACTTTATTTCCTGCCAGTAATTTATAATTGTTGCTTCACATTCTGGCCAACACTCGATACTGTGATTTTTTATTGTGGTTTTCATTTGCATTTGCTGGTTACTAATGAGGTTGAACACATTTTCACTTGTTTTGGCCATTTCAGTTTCTTCTTATGAAGTACCTAAGTCACTTCCCCGTTTTTCTTTTCGGTGGTTTGTCTTTGTCTTGTTGATTAGTAGGAGTTCTGTATATTCTAGATATGAATCCTTAATGGTTAAATGTATTACATATATCTTCTCTCATTCTGTGTTTTTTTAATTCTTAATGTTTTTTGACTCACTGCAACCTCTACTTCCTGGACTCAAGCAGTCTTCCTGCCCCAGCCTCCCAAATAGGACCACAGGTGTGCACCACCACACCCAGCTAATTTTTTTATTTTTTGTAGAGATGGGGGTCTCACTATTTTGCTCAGGCTGGTCTCGAACTCCTGGCCTCAAGTGATCCTTCCACCTCAACCTCCAAAAGTGCTGGGATTACAGGTGTGAGCCACTGCGCCTGGCCTTAATGTGTCTTTTGATGAAAAGATATTCTCAACTTTAATATAGTCAAATGTATCTGTCATTCTTTTTTATAATTAATGCTTTATCTACAAACTCTTTTACTCAAGATCTTGAAGCTATTCTTTTATATTATCTTCTAAGAGCTTTATATTTTCATTTTTAGGCCTATCATCCATCTAAAGTTGATTTTTGCGTGTGGAGTGAGGTTGAGGTTCATTTTCATTTTTCCCATAAGGGATATCCAGTTGTCCCAGCACCAGTTGGTGAAAAGACCATCCACTTCTTTGTGGTGTCACTTCTGTCATAAATAAGGGTCTGCATGTACCTGCGTCTGATCTAGCTCTTTGTTCTATTTCATTGGTCTGTTGATCTATTCCTGCACTGATACCTCACTGTATTAATTTTTTTTCTTTTTCTTTTTCTTTCTTTTTTTTTTTGTGACAGAGTCTTGCTCTGTCACTAGGCCGGAGTGCAGTGGCACGATCTTGGCTCTCTTCAGCCACCGCCTCCCGGGTTCAAGGAATTCTCCTGCTTCAGCCTCCTGAGTAGCTGGGATTATAGATGCCCACCACCATGCCTGTCTAATTTTTGTATTTTTAGTAGAGACGGGGTTTCACCATGTTGGCCAGGCTGGTCTCAAACTCCTGACCTCAGGTGATCCACCTGCCTCGGCCTTCCAAAGTGCTGGGATTACAGGCATGAGCCACTGCACACGGCCTACTGTATTAATTTCTATAGCTTTATAGTAACTAAGCCCCCACCTTGTTGTTTTTCTTTTTAGAGATGAGGTCTTGCTCTGTCATCCAGGCTGGAATGCAGTGGCATGATCATAGTTTACTGCTGTCTCAACCTCCTGGGCTCAAGCAATTTTCCTGCCTCAATCTCCTGAGTAGCTAGGACTATGGGTGTACACCACCATGCCCGGCTAAGTTTTAAATTTTTGTAGAAACAGAGTCTCACTGTCTTGCCTAGGCTGATCTCGATTTCTTGGCCTCAAGCTATCTTCCCACTTTGGCCTCCCAAGGTACTGGGATTACAGGTGTGAGCCACCACGCCCAACCTGTTCTTCTTTTTTAAGAGTACCTTGGCTATTCTTGTCCTTCTGCCTTTCCATACACGTTTTAGAATCCGCTTGTTGAGTTTCAAAAAAGTCTGTTGGGATTTTGATTGAGATTATATTTAATTTATCAATCAACTTGTTTAGAATTGACATCTTTATAATAGTAAGGTTTTTGTCTAGGAATAAAATATATATCACCTCATTAATAAAGTCCACTTTATTGTGTAACAAAAAATTATTTGAGATAAAATTTACAATTTTAATGATATTTTAATTGTAAAATGTGCACAACATAAAATTTACAATTTTAATCATTTTAAAGTATACAAGTCAATGGCTTTTAGTACATTTATAATGTGCAACTCTCACCAGTATCCAAGTTTAGAAGATTTTTATTATGCCTCCCCAAAAAACCAATACCCATTAAATATCCATTAAGCAGCCACTCCCAAGTTCATAGTAACCTCTGCTTTCTGTCTTGGAGGATTTGCCTATTAGGAACATTTCATATAAATGGAATCATATATATGTGGACTTTGGTGCCTGGCCTCTTTCAGTCACAGCAATATTTTTAAGGTTTATCTGTTACGTAACATGTATCAGAACTTCATTCCTTGTTATGGCTGAGTACTATTCTATTGTATGGATATACCACATTTTAATGATGTGGATATACCACATGAATCTATCTGTTGATGGGTGTTTGTTGATAAAATTCTATCCTTTCTTTTCTTTTTTTTTTTTTTTTGAGACAGTCTCACTCTGTTGCAGGCTGGAGTGCAACGGCGCAATCTCGGCTCACTGCAACCTCCGCCTCCCAGGTTCAAACAATTCTCCTGCCTCAGCCTCCCAAGTAGCTGGGATTACAGGCATGTGCCACCAAACCCAGCTAATTTCTGTATTTTTGGTAGAGATGGGGTTTCCCCATGTTGGCCAGGTGGGTCTCGAACCCCTGACCTTAGGTGATCTCTCCGCCTTGGCCTCCCAAAGTGCTGGGATTACAGGCGTGAGCCACCGTGCCTGGCCAATAAGATTCTGTACTTTTTTATAGAGCACTCTCATGTTTTATTAGATTTATTCTAAGGTAAACATTTTCAAATGCTTTAAATTGTATTTTTATAAAATTTCATTTTGTTTATTGCTATGGAGTATATGACACTGATTAATATCCTTTAAGTCTGAATTTTGCTAAACTCTCTTAATAATTCCAAAATTTATTTGTAGAGTCTTCTGGACCAATTATATCATTGTGATGAATGAGTTTTGTTTCTTCCTTTCTATTTATTCTGCCCTGTGTTTCTTTTTCTAGTCTTACCCTACTGACTAGATTCTCTAGTACAGTGTTGAACAGAGTAGTGATAGCAAGCAGCCTTGACTTATTCTGGATCCCAAAGGAAAAGCTTTTAGTCCTTCAATGTCAAGTGTGATATTTACTGCATATCTGTACATGTTTCAAATAGTCTTTATCTTAGCTGACGTCTAACTACCTAAGAGGACTCTTTTTTGGTTTTAATTGTTTTAAAAATATTTTTTTGAAGCAGGTCTCTCTTTTGCCCAGGCTGGAATGCAGTGGCATGATCTTGGCTAACTTCAGCCTTGACCTCCGAGGCTCAAGTGATCCTCCCACCTCAGCCTCGTGAGTAGCTGGAACTAAAGGTGTGTGCCACCACACCTAGCTAATTTTTATATTTTTTTTATAGAGATGGGGTTTCACCATGTTGCCCAGGCTGGTCTTGAACTCCTGGGTTCAAGAGGTCTGCACACCTCGGCCTCCCAAGGTGCTGGGACTACAGGCGAGAGTCACCGCACCTGGCTCAGCATTGTTTTAAATGAAATATTTTAATATTCTCCTTTGAGCATTTACAATATTCTGATAGATCCATGTTATCAGCAACTGGCTGACTCTGCTTTTGTTAATACACGATATTAATATAATACATAGTATTAACAGAAGCAGAGTTCTGATATCTCACTTTTACTAAACTTTTGCTGCAGGGGCTGTTCCCATGTCTCTGTCAATTCTGTTGAATATTTGAAGGAGATGATATGCATGATATTTCTGTACCCCTGTGAGGTGTAGTGTAACTTCCCATGGCTGTCAGAAGAGGCGGGCCTTCTCACACATTAGCATCTGTGTTTAGTCATGCCCTTTGAGTCTGTGGAATAAGAGGTGATGGACTGGAAGGGAGCATTAGTGGGCAGAAGACGATAGGTTTTCCAGAAGTAGACTGTGGGCTCGTGGTGGCTTTGGAAGTGTCTATGGGACTAGAAGGACTTAAGAACTCAACCTGGAATCAGACCAGCCAAAGCCTACATATGTCTGAATGAGTGTGCCTGTCCCCCACAAGAGCCTGAATACTCTTATCTGAGTGGAGAGAGCACAGGCAACATTGTCTGAAGACTTGGATGTTTGTTCCTCCAAAGCTCTGTGAATTTTTAGGATTGCAATTGCTGTTCTCTACCCAGAAGGAACCTTCGAAATTACTAATGAAGAGTTGGCCTTTCTCCATTTCAGATCGATATCAGTAAATGCCATTATTTAGTGGATTTGGACACCATGAGAGAAACACCTCGGGAGCCAAAATATTCATCCAATAAAGAAGAATGGATCAGCTTGGCCTATAGACCATTCCTTGATGCTTCTAGGTATGTGGCTTTAATCCTATGGGATATTCCAGGACTAGTAAGGGTAAAAATTGGATTCTAGGATTTTATAATTTCCAGTCCTGGGCTGACTCTAGTAGCCATCGTGTGTGTGTTTGTGTGTGTGTGTGTGTGTGTTTGATGGAGTCTCACTCTGTTGCCCAGGCTGGTGTGATCTCAATTCCCTACAACCTCTGCCTCCCGGATTCAAGTGATTCTCCTGCCTCAGCCTCCCAAGTAGCTGGGATTACAGGCACACACTACCACGCCTGGCTAATTTTTGTATTTTTGGTAGAGACAGGGTTTTGCTATATTGGCCAGGCTCTTCTCCAACTCCTGACCTCAGGTGATCTACCCGCCTTGGTCTCCCAAAGTGCTGGGATTACAAGCGTGAGCCACCGTACCCGGCCCATCGTTTTCTTTTTATTTGGGCCCAGTTTCCTGAGAAATCTAAAGGATTTCTTTTTTGAGGCAGCAGAATGCAAAGTATATTCTGGTTTCACCCAAGTGAAAGGATCCAAGTAAAGCACATAGGTCTGCTGAAGAAAGCACAAGTGTTTGACACTGATTATTTTTGGCATACAGCTTCAGCTGAGAGCATTTTGACACTGTTAGGAAGATTGACTATGCCCTTTGAGGAACTAGAAGTTCATGTTCATTATTTTCAGGCTCAAGGCTCAGCCAGGGCTGAGATACACCTTATTCAGTCTTAAATAGAGAGACCAAATGGACCAGGGCTTGGCTCGCTCTTCAGAAAGGTCTCAGAATTAATGATAAGAGGGGATCAAGCATTCAGGTAAGGGAGTAATGGGGAAGGGGAGTTGGAGGGGTCAAGGTGTCTGAGGGCAGAGGTCCAGGTAAATAGACAGTTGGAGTTAGGGAGATACAGGGAGGCCTGGTGAGCAGAGCCCAGGAGCCAGGAGGTCTGGAAGGAAGCAAAAGACAGAGGACCTGGTCCTGAGAGTCAGGTCTGGGGCTCAGAAACTGGGACTGGGCCCAGGACAGGACTCCAGAAAGGTGAAGTAAGCACAGGTACTAGGTGTAAGTCTGAGGAACCAAAATATTGATCAGGATACCAAGACAGGAAATGAAATATAGAGAGAAAGGCAAGGGTCCCTAATTACTGAAATGGAGGTATAAGGCTGGTTCTTCACGAGTAAGTGAGAATCCAGTTCTGAGTGAATTCAATTAAAGCTGGACTAGCAGGAAGGCCGAGATGCTGACCTGGATACCAGGTCACTAGCTTGGTCATAGGAGTGAGGCCAAAACTAAGTTTGGTGAGCTGCAGTAGCCCAGGCAGGTCATTGTGCTTTTAGACTGAGTCTCTTCAGTGACTTTATAGATAATTACAACTGGCAAGGATGGGATGGTTGGGGAGAGGAGGGCAGTCAAGAGGCACCTGAGTTCTTGAGTGATTCTCGAATATAGGCTCTTGAGCCACACTCTCATCCTGTAAGTCTTTTTGTAGCCCGAAGTCATTCCCTCAAGTATCTGATACATAATTTCTAGGAGTGCCATTTCTACGTAATGGGAAATAGTGCTTCTTCTTAACAACAACAACAAACATTTTTTTTTGAGACAGTCTCACTCTGTCACCACGCTGGAGTGCAGTGGCACAATCTCAGCTCACTGTAACCTCTACCTCGTGGGCTCAAGCAATCCTCCCACCTCAGCTTCCCAAGGCACCTGCCACCATGCCCAGCTAATTTTTGTATTTTTTGTAGCGACGGGGTTTTGCCATATTGCCCAAGCTGGTTTTAAACTTGTAAGCTCAAGCTATCCGCTCACCTCAGTCTCCCAAAGTGCTGGGATGACCCATGGCACCCAGCCTTAACAATTTCTTTTTTATTTTTTGAGATGGAGTCTTGCTCTGTCTCCCAGTCTGGAGCAAAGTGGCGTGACCTGAGCCCCAGAGTGCTAGGATTATAGACGTGAGCCACCACTCCTGGCCCTTAACAAATATTTTTTGGGAGCCTGCAGTGTTCTAGGTGATTTGGACATATAGTGAATAAAACAAAGACTTTCTTCTAGTGAAGCTTGTTTGGAGGTGGGTAGGGAAGACATATAATGTATAAGAAAATAAGTTATATAGTATATTAGAGGATGATAAATGCAAGGACAAAGTGTATTAGGTTAAGAGAAGCATTGAGAGTTCCATGAGAGCTGGGGGTTACACTTTGAGCTAGGGTGGTCAGAGTTGCCCTCAATGAAAAGATGATATTCAAACAAAGACTTGAAAGATGTAAGGGCATTAGCCATGTGGACATCTGAGGGAACAGCTAGTGAAATGCTGTGGCATGAGGAAGAAACAGGAGGCCAGTGAGGCTGGAGCTGAGCAAGAGTGAAGAATAGCAGGTGGTGTGGTCAGAGTGCAGTAGGAGTGAGAGTGCAGGTTATAAAGAGCTTTGTAGGCTGTTGAAAGGCCTATACTCTCAATTAAATGGGGAGCCACTGTAGGGTTTTGAGCAGAGACTTGATATAACTTTTAAAAGGATCATTTTCAGTTCTGTGCTGAGAATAAATGGTAGCAAGTAAGAATAGAAGCAGGGAGACCAGTTAGGCCACTCTTGCAATAGGCCAGGCAAGAGATGAGGGTTCTTCAGATCAGGGAGAGGGCAGTGGAGATAATGAGAGGTAGTTATGCTGAGGATATAGAGAAATGCACTGAATTTGAGGTGTGAAAGAAAGGAGGGAAAGATGATCCCTAGGGATTTTGATCCAAGAAACTAGAAAAATGAAATTGCTATTAATTGAGATGGGAGAAACTGCAAGTAGAACAGGTTTTAGGGGTACAGTGAGAGATAAGCTTTAGTTAAGTTCGATATCAGTCAAACTTAACTGGTCAGTTGCCAGGCAAATAGAATTATTGAACTGACAGCTAGACATACAGTCTAGAGTTCAAGGGGGAAGTCTGAGCTAGAGACTCAGACTCATTTAGAACTGTTGGCATTTAGATGATATTTTTTAAAAACATGAGACTGGATGAGATCACCAAAGGAGAGAACAAAGTTAGGGACGAGATGAGGCCAGGGAAACTCCAGTATATAGAGATTAGGGAGAAGAGGAGGAACCAGCAAAGGTGACTGAGGGCGATCATCAGTAAAGTAGTAGGAAACCCAGGAGAGGAGAGTACCCTGGAAGCTAAGGGAAGAAAATGTTTTCAGGAGGAAGGAGTGGTCACCTGTGTCAGAAGCTGTTGATAAAACAAGTAAAATGAAGAATAACAACTGTCCATTAGATTTGGCAACTGGTAAAGGCAATTTGGGTGAAGTAGGTGGGGTGTAGGGACTGGAGAGATTGATTAGAATGGTTGAAGTGAGAACAGTAGAAGAATTGGGATAGCAAATATGGACAAGTCTTTTGAAGAGTTTTGCTATACAGGGAAGCAGGGAAATAGGACATATCTGGTGGTGGGTGTCAGGAAAAGTGATAACTGGAGATTTTTTATCTTTTTAAAAAAAACTTTTAGTATGGCCAGGTGCAGTGGCTCACACCTGTAATCCCAGCACTTTGGGAGGCCAAGGCAGGTAGATCACTTGAGGCCAGGAGTTCGAGACCAGCCTGGCCAACATGACGAAACCCTGTCTCTATTAAAAATACAAAAAAAATTAGCTGGGTGTGGTGGTGCGCACCTATAGTCTCAGCTACACAGGAGGCTGAGACATGAGAATTGCTTGAACCTGGGAGGCAGAGGTCGCAGTGAGCCAAGATCGCACCACTGCACTCCAACTCCAACCTGGGCGACAGAGCGACACCTTGTCTCAAAACAGCAACAACAACAACAACGAAAAAGCAGTGGATGAACCTACATAGACACATCATTATCATCCAAAGCCCACAGTTTACATTAGGATTCACTCTTTTTTTTTTTTTTTTTTTTTTTGAAACAGAGTCTCTCTCTGTCACCCAGGCTGGAGTGCAGTGGCTCAATCTCGGCTCACTACAAGCTCCGCCTCCCAGGTTCACATCATTCTCCTGCCTCAGCCTCCCGAGTAGCTGAGACTACAGGCGCTCGCCACCATGCCCGGCTATTTTTTTGTATTTTTAGTAGAGACGGGGTTTCACCATGTTGGCCAGGATGGTATTGATCTCCTGACCTCGTGATCTGCCCGCCTTGGCCTCCCAAAGTGCTGGGATTACAGGCGTGAGCCACTGCGTCCGGCCCAGGGTTCACTCTTTGGTGTTACACAGTTCTCTGGCATAATGTCATGTGTCTCCCATTACCGTTTCATGTGAAATAGTTTCACTGCTCCAAAACTCTGTGCTCTACCTCCATGCTCTATTCTCCCCTGCTACATTCCCGGACAACCACTAATCTTTTTACTGTCTTCATAGTTGTGCCTTTTCCAGAATGTTGTATAGCTTGAATCATACAGCAAGCTTTTCATATTGAGTTCTTTCACTTAGCAAGCTGCATTTAAGTTTCTTCTGAGTCTTTTCATGGCTTAATAGCTTATTTCTTTTGAACTCTGAGTAATATTCCATTGTCTGGATGTGCCACAGTTTATTCACCTACTGAAGGATATCTTTGGTTGCTTCCAAGTTTTGACAGTGGTCTTAGTTCAGACTGCTATAACAAATGATCTTAAACTGGGTGGCTGAAACAACAAACATTTACTTCTCACAGTTTTGAAGGCTGGAAGACCAAGATCATGGTGCCAGTATAGTAAAGTTCTGGTAGAGACCATCTTTCTGGCTGCAGACAGCTGACTTGTATCCTCACATGGCTGAAAGAAGACAAGCTAGCTCTCTAGCCTCGTCTTATAAGGACCTTAATCCCATTCTTGAGCGCTCCACTCTTATGACCTAATTCCCTCCCAAAGGCCCACCTCCAAATACCATCACATTGGTGATTAGACTTCAGCATATGAATTTCGAGGGGACACAAACAGCCCATAACAGCAATTATGAATAAAGCTGCTATAAACATCCCTGTGCAGGTGTTTGTGTGGACATACATTTTCAACTCCTTCGGGTAATACCAAGGCGTATGATTGCTGGATTGTATGGTAAGAATCTGTTTAGTTTTGCAAGAAGCTGCCAGATTGTCTTCCAAAGTGGCTGTATCATTTTGCATTCCTACCAGCAATTAATGAATGCGTTCCTGTTGCTCCACATCCTTGCAGCCATTTGGGATTATCAGTGTTTTGAATTTTGGCCATTCTAATGGGTGTATAGTGGTATTTCATTGTTGTTTTAATTTACATTTCTCTAATATGATGCAGAGCATCTTTTCATGTGCTTATTTGCCATCTGAGTATCTTTTTCAGTGAGGTGTTTGTTAAGTCTTTGGGCATTTTTTAATTGGGTTGTTCGTTTTTTTAGTGTTGGGTTTTTTGTTTGTTTTTGAGACAGGGTCTCGCTCTGTCACCCAGGCCGGAGTACAATGGTGTAGTCATAGCTCACTGTAACCTCTAACTCCTGGGCTCAAGTAGTTCTCTCACTTCAGCGCCCCAAAGCACTCGGATTACAGGCATAAGCCACCACACCCAGTCTTATTGTTGAGTTTTAAGAGTTCCCTGTGTATTTTGGATAACAGTCCTTTATTTGATATGTCTTTTGCAAGTATTTTCTCCCAGTCTGTGGCTTGTCTTCTCACTGTTGACAGTGTCTTTCACAGAGCAGAAATATTTTATTTTAATGAAGTCCATCTTCTCAATTCTTTTTTCATAAATCATGCCTTTGGTGTTGTATCTAAAAAGTCATTGCCAAACCCAAGTTCATTTAGATTTTCTCCTATATTATCTTCTAGGAGTTTTATACTTTCAGCTTTGTTGGTTTTTTTTTTCTTTTTCTTTTTCTTTTTTGAGACGGAATCTTGCTCTGTCGCCCAGGCTGGAGTGCAGTGGCACACTCTCGACTCACTGCAACCTCCACCTCCCAGGTTCAAGCGATTCTGCTGCCTCAGCCTCCCAAGTAGCTGGGATTACAGGCGCCCACCACCATGCCCAGCTCATTTTTGTATTTTTAGTAGAGACAAAGTTTCACCACGTTTGCCAGGCTGGTCTGGAACTCCTGACCGGAAGTGATCCACCCACCTCGGTGTCCCAAAGTGTTGAGATTACAGGTGTGAGCCACCATGCCCAGCCTATACTTTCACTTTTTATATTTAGGTCTATGGCCTGTTTTGAGTTAATTTTTGTGGAGTGTGTAAGATCTGTGTCTAAATTAATTTTTTTTGCATGAGGATGCATGGTTGTTCCAGCACCATTTGTTGAAAAGACTATCTGTTTTTTATTGTGTTGCCTTTGTTCCTTTGTCAGAGATTTATATTTGACTGTATTTATGTGGATCTACTTTTGGGCTCTCTATTCTGTTCCACTGACCTATTTGTCTTTTCTTTCTCCAGTATCACACTGTCTTGATTATTGTAGCTTTATAGTAAGTCTCACAGTTGGGTAGTGTCAATCCCCCAACTTTGTTCTTTTTTTTTTCCCCCGAGATGGAGTCTTACTCTGTCATCCAGGTTGGAGTGCAGTGCCACGATCTTGGCTTATTGCAACCTCTGCCTCCCGGGTTCAAAAGATTCTCCTGCCTCAGCCACCCAAGTAGTTGGGATTACAGGCATGTGCCACCACGCCTGGCTATTGTTGTTTTTTTTTTTAGTGGAGATGGAGTTTCACAGTGTTGGCCAGCTGGTCTCGAACTCCTGACCTCAAGTGATCCTCCCACCTCGGCCTCCCAAAGTATTGGGATTACAGGTATGAGCCACTGCACCTCACCAACTTTATTCTTCTTAAATATTATTTTGTGGATTCTGGGTCTTTTGCCTCTCCATATAAACTTTAGAATCAGTTTGTCAACATCCACAAAATAACTTGCTGGGATTTTGATTGAGATTTTATTTAATCTATAGATCAAATTGGGAAGAACTGACATCTTGACAATACTGAGTCATCCTATCCATGAATGTTGCTAAATTTATACTGAAGTATTGCATTTTTGGGAGTGTGATGGTAGGAATCTGGACATTTTCTTCCAGTGGCCTTGCCTTTCTCAGTGAAGTAGGAAGTGGGATTATCAGCTGAGAAAGGAGCTTAAGGGATGAGGTGGTAAGAGATTTGAGGAGAAAGAAGGTGTGAAATAATTGAGGACAGCGAGAGACACAGAAGCTGGAGAAATACAGTGTGATTGGAGGACAGGATCCAGAACCCGTTGGAGCCTTAAATGGGGCCATGTAGTTGCTTTTTGCTTCTTCACTTATGTATAGTTGCAGCTTCACTGTGAGGCACAAAACAGGTAAATTTAACCAGGGTGTTTTGTTTTTGTTTTTGCTTTTTTTAACTTTATTGCAGTGTAATTTACATGTCATCCAGTTCATCCATTTTAAAGTATACAAATTAAATGATTATTACTGAAGTTACCAAGTTGTAAAACCATTACCACAGTTCAATTTTAAAACACTGTTATCACTCCAGTAAGATACCTCATTCCCACTGCCATCTCCAGGGATCCCGCTAATCTATTCTCTGCTTCTGTAGATTGCCTTTTCTGGACATTTCATGTAAGTGGAATCATATGTGGAGTTTAGTGTCTGGTTTCTTTCACTCAGCCTGTTTTTGAGGTTCATTCATGTTATAGCATTTATCAGTAGTTGTCTGTTTTTATTGCTGAACACTGTTCCATTGTTTAATCCTTCACTAACTGGTGGACATTTCCATTGTTTACACTTTTTGGCTATTAGGAATAATGCTGCTATGAACCTTCTCTGTACATCTTTGTGTAGGGGCTTGGGCTTTAGTTAAGAAAGTTCAACAGAGCCTGAAGGGACAAGAGAACTGAAGGTTTCTGCAGGGAAGTGATCTAATGAGTGACCATGACCTTAAGAAGCTGGTAAGGAGGGAAGTTGGGGGAAAGTATTGGAAGAGTGGGAGACAGTGAAAGGTGGTAGGATCATGGATGGGTGTTCAAAACATTGCCAGAACTGGAGTAGTAATAGACAGCTGGAGAGATAGAAGCAGCAGTGATGGTAGGAAGTTCTCAGCATCACACGTGTTCTTTGGTACCTGGCTTGTTGTTCATTATAGTATTTGGGGTGGGGCTCTATTGTGTCTTCATTTTTGATTTGAGAAAACTGTGACAACACGAGACCTGGGCCTGGAAAGATCCCCAGCTCTGAGGGGACAGCAGATCTCAAGCAACCTTGCTGGTAACTGGGGAATGCCCTCAGAGAATTTTCTTCCCATAAACCGTTCAGAGCCTGATTTTCACAACCACCTGTTGAGAAAGAAAGAATCATTTGGGTCAAGAGCCAAAGAGGTACAGTTCATATGTAAAGGACAGTGAAGACAGCATGGGGTTTGAAGACCTGTGAATTTAATCCTGGCCACTTGGTGTTCGTACCATTCTGATTCCAAAATTTCCATATCAGTAAAACAGGTAACTATTTTATGTATTTTCTAGGATTGTATAAGAATTAAATGAGATTGAATATATGAAAGTCCGTTTACATTCTAAAACATTATGGAAATGTTAAGCCTTTTAATTAATTAGCAGGCTATCTAGCGTTCCAGAATTATGCGATTTTCTTTACACTTATCTTCCTCAGCATTTTCTAGTATATATTGGTCTAACTGCAAAAACAGCAGGATGCTACAGCCAGTTTTGCCACAGCAGTTTCTATCTGTGAGCACCATGACATATGATGTTGCTGACTTTGGGCCAATTAAGGTAGACTGTATTGTCAGAGCCTGTGTGCCTCAGAGCTGAGATGGTGCATGAAATGCTTTTGTGAGCATAATCTTGAAATGCCTTCACACTTATTTACTGGAGCGATTAAAGTTCCTCTGTCATCTTGAAACAATGGTTTTTGTACTTTAGCAATTTATATATTAGGGAGAAATAATGGTCCATTCGTATATAATGGTCACTTATGTCTTAGACCCTAGATAAGATGGGGCTGCACACGTCACTATTCACTGGCTCTTTCTGAGAAAAGGAAAAGGTTTTAATAGGCCTATGACACATAGCCACATGATCTGTTTAGAAATGTAAGTAGGTTAATTTCTCAAATGTTTAAGTTCCTAAAATCTAAACCTGCTTTTTTTATTGTTTATTTTTCTCAGATCATTTATTCTTTCTTCCATTGTCTGTCTGTCCAACTCTTCTCCAGTTAGCAAATATTGATTGAACACTGCCAGGCACTATGATAGACTGTAGGTTAACCCCCAGACAGGGATAAACAACAGTACATACCAGGTCCCTGTCCTCTTGGACCTTACAATACAATGGTGAGGCTGACCTTCAACAAATAGCCACGCAAATCAATAGGTAATTACAATATGTACTATGTGCTTGAAGAGGAAAGTACAGGGTATTGCAAGTGGAACAGTGGGGAGACACTTGGAGTCTTCCTGGTATGTTCCTAAGTCAGCTGGTTGGGCAGGTTTGGAGATCAGAAAGTATTTACTGAATATCTGGTATGTCCTTGTTATAGAGTTAGATTCTTTTTTATTTTATTTTTTATTTTTTGAGAGGGAGTCTCGCTCTGTCGCCCAGGCTGGTGTGCAGTGGCATGACCTTGGCTCACTACAACCTCTGCCTCCTGTGTCCAAGTGATTCTCCTGCCTCAGCCTCCCAAGTAGCTGGGACTACAGGCACATGCCACCACGCCTGGCTAATTTTTTGTATTTTTTAGTAGAGACAGGGTTTCACCATGTTAGCCAGGATGGTCTCAATCTCCTGACCTTGTGATCCACCTGCCTCAGCCTGCCAAAGTGCTGGGATTACAGGCATGAGCCACCACGCCCGGCCTAGAGTTAGATTCTTTAAGGCACATAAAAGAAGTGATTAGACACAGACTTTTCCCTTGAATAACTTAAAACTTTTGTAGGAAGACCTACACACATGAAAACAACTTGAAAATAGTGTTAAGACCAGAACAGGCACAGTGGCTCACACCTGTAATCCCAGCACTTTGGGAGGCCGAGGCAGGCAGATCATGAGATCAGGAGATCGAGACCATCCTGGCTAACACGGTGAAACCCTCTCTGTACTAAAAATACAAAAAATTGGCTGGGCGTGGTGGCGGGCGCCTGTAGTCGCAGCTACTTGGGAGGCTGAGGCAGGAGAATGGTGTGAACCTGGGAGGCAGAGCTTGTAGTGAGCCGAGATCGCGCCACTGCACTCCAGCCTGGGCGACAGAGCGAGACTCCATCTCAGAAAAAAAGAAAATAGTGTTAAGACCATAGAGGCACCAAATCATGCTAGAACTTTAAAAAAAGGAGGGACCTATGGAGGTTAGAGTACACTTGGAAGGCTTCCTGAAAGAGGGGGTGCTTGAGCTGAAGAAAAGTAGGATTAAATAAGTACTGGTGGTAAGGAGGGAAGAATCACTTATTTAATTCAAGAAGCAATCATGAGTAAAAGTGGAAAAATATAAAATGCCTGTTGGATGAGGGGCCTAAAAGTCAGCATCAAAAAGTTCTATTTACCTCTTTGGGTGGTTTGAATTTGCTTTTATGTAAGGTAATCTATAATGTATCATCCATATCAGAAGTCTTTTGAAAGTAAAAGGGGTCCTGTCCTGGATAAATTGAAATATATGATCATCTTGCTTTAATATGACCCGAATAAAGAGACTTATTCCAAAAAGCAGGATGGCAGAAAGAAGATATATAGATATAGTTTCTTTGCTCCACAGTCCATTTACTATATGAATTTGCCCATAGTTTACTTATTTGATTTAACTTGCTGACATTTCTTATTATTGTAGCCTAGATTGGGCCTCAGCTGTCTGAAAGAGAAGCAATTGGTGTAGTTTGAAGGCAGTACCAGCATGTTTGTTTGTTTGTTTGTTTAAAAAAAAAAAATGGAATCGACCAGGCACGGTGGCTCACGCCTGTAATCCCAGCACTTTGGGAGGCCAAGGCGAGTGGATCATGAGGTGAAGAGATCGAGACCATCGTAGCCAACATAGTGAAACCCCGTCTTTACTAAAAATACAAAAATTAACTGGGCGTGGTGGTGCGTGCCTGTAGTCCCAGCTACTCGGGAGGCTGAAGCAGGAGAATCGCTTGAACCCAGGAGGTGGAGGTTGGAGTGAGCCAAGATCATACCACTGCACTCCAGCCTGGGTGACAGAGCGAGACTGAGTCTCAACAACAACAACAAAAAAATTATGCTGTGAGTTATATGTAATTGGAGTCTCCACTTCTGGGAGTTGCAACCTAAAGATGATTGGGACAATTTTGTGATTGGGGCAAATTTAGGAATTCCACATGTCTGTGAATGTATGAAGAAGCCTGTTGAAGTTGTTGCAAGATAAGCAACATCCTTATTGTTGGACTGATGGAGTAGTACTTACTAAATAAGGCTAAATGGTATTAGACCATTTGGGAGAATGACAGCCCAGATGTTCATTCACTTCTTTTCCTAATTGGCTGCTGCTTTGCCTTATTAGAGGCCTACAAACCCCAGACCCCATTAGTTTGAGAGAAGATCCAGGCATAAGATCTTAATCACCATGTTCTAGTCCCTGCTCACACAACTAGTACCAGAGCTGCAACTTCCGTTCCCTGAGTTTGCCATGTCTCTCTGGCTAATTTTATAAAGGTTTATCAAACTCTCAGGATATGGAATACAAGCTATTTGACAATATCACTTTTTAGACCAGACACATTTGTTACTCTGTGGCCATCTCATGTTACATACTTTCTAAAATAAAAGAGAATTTTTTTTTTTTCAAAGCATGATATAATCGCTACACGAATGAAATAGCTGACAAGTGGGCAGATGTATTGCCTACTCTGAGAGTCCCCAGAGAGGAGTGAAGGGAGAGGGTTGCAATAAATCACCAGCTCAATGGTGGGTGCCTATCTAAGTGTGCTGAGAGTGTTTGGTTGTAGGAGTCTGGTGGGAAATGCCTCTCCAGGATATTGGAGTTGGCTTCATGAGCAACAAGGCCTGTTTGTAGCTTCGGAAACAAGTTGGGAGTCCCTGTCAGTGCTTTGCACAGCCACTTTCCACCCACTGTCTCTTCCTTCATTATAGGTCCCTTTTGTCTTGCTTGCTTGCTTTGCTTTCACCTTTAGTTTGGGGATTGTGAGATTTTATTTTTCTCTATTTTTTTCTTTTTGAGACAGGGTCTCGCTCTGTTGCCCATGCTGGAGTGCAGTGACACAATCTCTGTTCACTGCAACCTCCACCTCCTGGGCTCAAGCCATCCTCCCATCTCAGCCTCCCGAATAGGTGGGACTACAGGCACGGACTACCACGCCTGAATTCTGTGTTTTTTGTAGAGACAGGGTTTCACCATGTTGGCCAGGCAATTGCAGATGAAGAGTAAATACAAATAAGGAGTTAGATGTTGAAACTTTTGGCTGGTATGGCAGGAGAGGGGCCTTTTCTAGTCAAAAGGCCTCTGCAGCAGCAAGTTGGGGACTGTGCTGATAACATATACTGCTTATTATCTTCTTTCAGTGCCTAGCATAAGATTGTCAGTGGCCGCTGAACTTTGGCTGTTCTGGGGACTTTACTAAGACCATGGCTCTCCTTTTAGCCTCTAAGAGGTGAACCCAGCAGCTCTGAGGCCTAAAGAGTCCATGGCACTTACATTCATTTTTGTCCTATGTTGTAGAGAGTAATCTGGTTGAAGGGAGCCAGCCCTTAGCTCCAGCATAAGCAGAACTATTTCTCTGTGGAAGATAAGACCATTGGATTGATCACTATAAAGGGCAAATTAGCCAGAAGCATTTGTTCCAGCTATTGCTGTGTAACAGTCATCCATACTTAGTGGCGTAAAACAGCAATAGTTGATTATTGTTTCTTCTCATGGTTCTGGGAGTTGATGGGCTCAACCAGCCAGTTCTTTCTCAGGATCTCTAATGCATTAGCCATCAGATAGTGGCTGGGGCTGGAGGCAGCTGAGCGGCTTTCTCACTCATATGTCTGGATGCTGGCTCTTGGCTAGATCTCAGCTGGGGCTGTCAGCCAGAACACCTATCTGTGTCTTCTCTATGTGGCTTGGGCTTCCTTATAGCATGGTGGCTGACTTCCAAGAGTAAGCATCTCAAGATCTGCATAGTTTTTTTTGACCTAGCCTTGGAAGTCACACAGTATCACTTCCTCCTCGTTCTGTTCATTGGCAGCAAGCCAGTTGAATAACTCATGCTCAAGGGGAAAAGAATTAGGCTTCCTCTGTTGATGGGAGGAGTGTGAAAGAAGTGTGGACATGCTTTAAATCCACTACATATCTTGCAACGCCATTCTCCATCCAAACTGGATAATCTTTGCAACTTTTCTTTTTAAAGGTGATTTCTTACAGAAGAGGCATATGGTGTACGCAATAGTCCAGCAGGCTGTTTCCATCTGCAGCTTCTTATTACCCAGGTGGAAGGGGAGACTCCACCCCATGGCAGAATTTGGTTACAGGCCAACAGTTTGACATGCTTCAGATGGTGCTTCCATCCTTTGGGTAGAATTAGTTCTCCCTCCTAAGCAGTAATTGAAGTGTTTTTGTTTTTTCCCTGCATGTCAATCATGGTGGTGCCCTTAGCTTCCTCAGCAATGCCAAGAATACTGAGAAACAGGAAGAAGAGATCAGAGTTTCTATACTTTGGTATTTATCAACTTTTATTCTCTTATACTTTCTGTTTCACTCTCTGTCAGTTTTTGGCTTTTCCTCCTCTTATTCTCCCAGGATGCTTTCTTGAGACCCTTCATCTGGCAGAGCTACCCCAGGCCAGATTTGGCTTCAAAACACATGGTGTTTTGCCATTATTCAGTTGCTTAATCATTAAAATCTGCTGACATTTTAAGACGAATAAACCTTTTTTCATTTTTCTGAAGCTTAGAGAGTCTGCTTTCTATTGTTGTGAAATGAGTTCTCTAGAAAGAAACCATTTACAGACCATCTGTTCTCTAAGTCCATGCCATAGAAGTTCTCAGGTTTGAAGAGCATGTAACCTGTTTTAGGACCACAGCTACTTTTAGCTGCCTTAGCCTAAGCAGGCAGCATCATCTGAGGTCTTTGTTCTGAGTTCCTTGAGAGTTAGAACCACATTACATGTTGATTCTCTACAACTCCTAGTACATTATAGAGTCTTAGAAAATATGTATTGATTATGTATTTCACATTCTTAAAACTGGATTTATACTAGAGTAAATAGAAAAAAGATGGTTTAAGGTTTTCTTCAGAAGCTTCTGATGCCCTTATTTGGTAAAATAAAGATTATTGAGTTATTTTACAGCATACTCATTGTTTATTTCATCTCTGTAAAGCTTGCCAGAATCATTTGCTGATGTGACCCCCAATCCTTCTATTTGTCACATAAAAGAAGCCCAAATGAGGGTCCGAAGAGCAGGGATAAAAACTCTCTCGAATGTTGTCATCTTCTCCACAGGACTGATGAATGGAACATAGAGTACCTTTATATCTAAGTAACTGTCAGATGGGGAAAAAAGTCTGGTGAAGGGCATTTCTCCAGCAACCTTGATGGGACTGAGGTCAGAAAATAGCCAGTTGCCTAATAGCATTTTTCCCCAGTTCCTCATTCTGAATATTTGCTAAAGGTGACTGATCAAAAGGTTATGATGTTATGCCAGATGTTGGCCAAGGCCACAAATCGGTGGAATGATTCACTCTGTATGCCAGTCTCACGATGCCATGATTCTGGTTTGTGCCTCAGTAAACTTCCCAGTCATTACATATAATGGATTTTTGGAGGTTGCTCCAGATAGTCAAAATCATGAATATTTATTGAACATCAAGGGTCTACTGAACATGCCTGCTCAAAGTAAAATATACTGGTCACGTGGATAATGCTGATTCAGCAAATTCTGTGTAAACGGCCACCTGCGGGGTATATTGCCATTATACAATTATGGGACCTTCTGCAGTATATTTTCTTTGCCACATGCCTTCCATGCCTCCCTTGCACTCTGACATCCCATAGCCACCACCGTCCCCCAACTCCCCACTCTAGACTTCTGCTTTGCTGTGCCCCGTGTAATGGCTTTAGGATTGAATTGCTTAGGAAGAGAACAGAAAAAATAACTTCAGATTATTTTTGATATTTCCTTTTCCTTGTGGAAGATGAATATTGTAAGAAGGGTGGGAGGTAAACCAGATGCTCTGGTTTAAGAGTCACAGCATAGGCATTAATTCATTCACAGACTATTTGTTGAGGACTTTCTGTGGCACTTTCCTAAAAACTAGAGATAGAGCAGTTAGATAAAATTCCATCCTCAAGGGACTGGTGGAGTATAACATACAGCGTGGAACTCCTCTTTTGTATAACAGGGTTGTAAGTCACCTTTGCATTAGTTATCATTAAAATAATGTCTCTCACCACATTTCCTGTTAAAAACATAACCATCACATTTTTGCTGCATACCAGCTTTTTGAGACGTGCTTAAATTGCTTGATATGGAACTATAGATTGACTGTCACTAAGTCTTGAAGGAATTCTGAGATTCTCTTCAGAACTGAAGATAGCTGCAAAAGCCAAGTTCTGCACTAACGGTTGTAGAAAATCTCTCACTGAAAGGTGAGCTAAATGCAAGAGAGAAAGAAACTAACTTGAAAAAGCTGCAGCTGGAAAGACAACTGGCAGTGGGCTTAGATTATAGGTTTACAGGGGATATTAATGCTTGGACGGATGGATGGATGGATGGATGGATGGATGGATGGATGGATGGATGGATGGATGGATGGATGGATGGATGGATGGATGGATGGATGGATGGATGGATGGATGGATGGATGGTTGGATGGATGGATGATGGGATGGATGGATGGATGGATGGATGGATGGATGGATGGATAGATAGACAGACAGACAGACAGACAGATAAGAGAAGAAACAAAGAAAGAGAGGAGAGGAGAAGAGAGAAGAGGAGAAAGAAGACAGGACAAGACCTGGGCCAGGCATGGTGGCTCATGCCTGCAGTCCCACTATTTTGGGAGGCTAAGGCCACAGGATTGCTTGAAGCTTTAAGACCATCCAGGGCAACATATTGAGACTCTGTCTCTATAAATAATAATAATGATAATAAATTAGCTGGGTGTGGTGGCACATACCTGTAGTCCCCATTACTCTGGAGACAGATCAGGGAGGATCACTTGAACCCAGGAGGTTGAGGCTGCAGTGACCTATGATCATGCCACTGCACTCCAGCCTGGACAACAGAGCAAGATCCTTTTAAAAGAGAAAGAAAACCTGGATACTAGGATGTTTTCTTTTTAAAATGAAAAATTGACCCAGCATTTCCATTTGTGCCTGCTGAACTGGTGACATCAGGGACTGGCAGCCAGTCATTCATTGACGTCAGCAAGAGCAGATTTAAATCTCCACAGCCGAATGCTCAGCCCTGATAAATAGGGCTGGTAATTGAATTACAAAACATTCTGAGCCATGAGCTAATTATGCTCTTCAGGCAATTGCTTTGTCCAGGTCTGTTTCATCCTTGAATCACTTGAGTGACTTTCTCACTGGCAGGGGAAGTATTTCAGTTTCCATGATAGAGGCACATATTTATGTCTCCCTAAATCATGCTGCCTGTGCTGCCCTAGGGCAGTACTTTGGCATTTCACTTTATTACAGACATTATTGTATGAGTTTTGATAGGTATTAGTTTTGTCTGTGAATCAGTCTGATCTCTGTTTCCGTGTGTATAAATGTGTGCACCACATGTCATTCCAGTGCACAACTGCTCTTTCCTTTTTTTTTTTTTTGAGCCAGAGTTTCGCTCTGTCACCCAGGCTGGAGTGCAGTGGCTCAATCTCGGCTCACTGCAAGCTCCGCCTCCTGGGTTCACACTATTCTCCTGCCTCAGCCTCCCGAGTAGCTGGGACTACAGGCGGGCACCACCATGCCTGGCTAATTTTTTAGATTTTTAGTAGAGACGGGTTTTCACCATGTTAGCCAGGATGGTCTCACTCTCCTAACCTCGTGATCCGCCCTCCTCGGCCTTCCAAAGTGCTGGGATTACTGGCGTGAGCCACCGCGCCCAGCCTCCTCTTTCCTTTTATAAAGGTAAATTACCAATTTGGTTTCCTTTTTTCAATAACAATACAACAATTCAAAATGCCCCAGTTATGCCTAGTATATTAAAGCTTTTGATGACAAAATAATCTAGAACAGCAGCTGGAATGTTAGAAAGGAAGAATTCAAGCCAGCTTGTTCTTTTGGTTAAATACACACACACACACACACACACACACACACACACACACGCTAGGTGCAGTGATTCATACCTGTAATCCTAGCACTTTGGGAGGCCAAGGTGGGAGGACTGCTTGAGCCCAGGAGTTTGAGACCAGTCTGGGCAACATAGTATAACCCTGTCTCTTCAAAAAGTAAAAAGCTGGGAATGGTGGCACACACCTTAGTCCCAACTACTCAGGAGGCTAAGGTGGGAGGATCACTTGAACCCTTGAGGTCAAGGCTGCAGTGAGCTGGGATCACACTACTACATTCCAGCCCAGGTGAAAGAGTGAGATCCTGTCTCAAAAGAAAAAAAAGAAATTACAATATATTCCCATCCCAGCTTAGAGATGAGAATGGGCCTAAGCATATATTGGCTGCTTTCTGATTCCATCTTCTGCAAAAAAATTAGTTAGTGGCTTTGTGTGTTATAGATAGATAATGCTATTAAAGATCACAACCAGAATCTGCAGGAGAAAAGGAGGTTTGTCTTCTAAAGGATTTTTTTCCAGTGCCACACTCTGATGTTAAATAGATCCTTCTTAGCTTTTCCTCCTATGTAATTCTCGCCTTTTTTTGTAGTTTTGTGTTCTGGTTTAACTAGAAATGCCTCCTTATTTCCTGAATACATTATTTAGAATTTGATGCCGAATTTCTTGTGATTATACACTGAGGGAGCTTGGCAAATCAGGATGTTTCTTGGATCTCATGATGTAGCTAAGTCAGACCCATGTTTGTCCTTAGCAAGATAGTTATTCCAAACCACAAATTCACTTGGACTTTGAATTCCTCATTGAGAGTAGGAGGAACCATCATTGTGTTCCTGGCATTTAACCCATTGCTTGACATGGAGCTCATTTATCTGTAGTTAAACTAAATTGAATTAAACTCATATCTCATTTGTGTGATATCCCTCCCTCACTCTCTTCAGCAGTCCATCCATTCATCCTTCCTTCCATCCAACATTTGTTTTTCAGCATTTACCATATGCCAGACACATGTCGGCAGATAAAACAGCCATGGCCCCTGGAATTTGGGTGTGTTTTGTGGGGGAGGGTAGATAATAAACTAGTTAACCAACAAATAAATAATACAAATTGTGAACTGTATAATGAAGAAACACACAGGTGCACTGAGAGAAAAGAAGTGAGAGGTGGAAACCTAGAATTTCCTAGGATTGTTGGAAGACCTCCCAAAGGAGGTAACTTTTTTTTTTTTTTCCCCCTGAGACAGAGTCTCGCCCTGTCACCCAGGCTGGAGTGCAGTGGCACAATCTTGGCTCACTGCAACATCCACCTCCCAGGTTCAAGTGATTCTCCTGCCTCAGCCTCCCAAATAATTGGGATTACAGGCAGGTGCCACCACAGCCGGCTGATTTTGTATTTTAGTAGAGACGGGGTTTCACCATGTTGGCCAGACTGGTCTCGAACTCCTGACCTCAAGTGATCCACCCGCCTTGGCCTCCCAAAGTGCTGGGATTACAGGCGTGAGCCTCTGTGCCCGGCCAAAGGGGGTAACTTTTAAGCTGAGACATGAAAAATGAGATGAACTCGGTCATGAGAAAAACAGGGTAGAAGAGTGTCCCTGGCTGAGGCAACAGCATATGCAAGGGCTCTAAGGTAGGAGCTTGTATTTTTGAAGAACTGAAAGGGGGCTGGTGTGACCGGAGTGTAGAGGTCCAGGAGGAAGATGGCACAAGGTGAGGTGGGACAATCAGGCAAGGGCTGGATCTCCTAGGGATTTGTAGGCAGTGAGAAAGAGTTTGGGATTTATTCAGCCCACCTCTAGTTGCTGCTGAATGCACAGAGTATTAACCTGAGATGCCTGTAGATTTGGTTATGGTTAGACAAGTTGCTTTTCCTGCTTAGTGTACCTTGGAATACTGGATGGATAA
Source organism: Theropithecus gelada (assembly GCF_003255815.1). Classification (NCBI taxonomy): domain Eukaryota; kingdom Metazoa; phylum Chordata; class Mammalia; order Primates; family Cercopithecidae; genus Theropithecus; species Theropithecus gelada. Next base: position 103,400,775 of record NC_037682.1, on the reverse strand, counting down.
AATGAAATGATGTGCTACATGTTTATTAAATGCTGCTTATACACCTACCTACCCAGCCCTCAGCATTTGACCTCCCGTCTGAATGTTTGCATTATCATTTTGAACTTCTGTGTCAGTTGTTTAGAATTTACCGTATGCTAAGTTATGATGATGTATCGTTCATAATCTGTTCTACCCAATTAGCTTATTAGCCCTTTGAGAAGAGAGACTTATATGTCTTCAGAGCCAGCACACAAATGCTTACATATAGTAGGCACATTGATTTTTTTGTTCGTTTGGTTGCTTTTTGTTTTTGAAAATTGAGGGTTTCCTTTATTTAAAAATTTGTTTACTGGTTTTAAAACATTATTATAAGTAATAAATTTATCTTTTATATATATTTGAAATTTTTAATCATAGCAAATGGAAAACCAAGTAGGTTGTTTGTAAAACAAGCAAATAAATAAATAACATAGCGTAAAGTACAAAGTAAAAGTCCTTTGCTATATCATAGGGACTGCATAATTTTCGTTTTAATTGATACTGCTAAAACTGCCTTTCTAAGTGGCTATGCAGGTTTACACTTTTACTGGCAATATCTGTTTCTTGATTCCTCATCAGTGTTTGAGACTGTCAGGCTTTTTAACTTTTCCAAACCTGATTATTGAAAATTGTGTCTAGTCTTACATTTCCCTGATTCCTGGTAAGATTGATCATTATTTAATGTTTATCAACCATTTGCATTTCTCTTCTGTAATCATATCTTTTGTCATTTTTCCTGTTGAATTGTCTTACTGATCGCCCAAACAGTTTATATAGTCTAGATTCAAATCGTCTGGTACATATATTGCATTTTCTCCCAATCTCTTTTATTTTTTACCCTTGTTTTAGCTTCTCTTTTGAACTCAACAATAATGCATAGTAATCCTTCTTCTATTTCAGTCCAGCTAGTTATTTTTTAACTTTTTTTGTTTTTCAGAAATGTGATTTTGCTGTGTTTGCCCAGGTTGCCCTTGAACTCCTGGGCCCAAGCAATTCTTTCATGTACCCAGGATTACAGGAACATACCACAACACCTGCCTAGTCAGTGTTTTATTTTGTTTTGTTTTGTTTTGTTTTTGAGACAGAGTGTTGCCCCATCACCCAGGCTGGAGTGCAGTGGCGCAATCTCAGTTTACTACAAGCTCCATCTCCCAGGTTCAAGCAATTCTCCTGCCTCAGCCACCCAAGTAGCTGAGATTAAAGGCACCCGCCACCATGCCTGGCTAATTTTTGTATTTTTAGTAGAGACAGGGTTTCACCATGTTGGCTAGACTGGTCTTGAACTCCTGACCTCAAGTGAGCCACTGCGCCCGGCTGCTAGTCAGTGTTTTTGATGATGATATATCCCATGTGCAGACCAAGATAGTTTTTTAAATTATTATTATTCTTTTCTCTCTCTTTTATTCACACCTAGTGATCAGGAAATATTTTTTTTTCCAACTCCTGAGTGGAATCAGAATAAGATTTTCTGAAATTATCAGAAAATGATCATTTTTTTGAACATGATCTATCAGCCTACCAAGAAAATAGTCATCACCATTTACTATCTCAGTCCAATGGACCCTCTTTGTCTTCTATATTTTTACCTTTTTTTTTTTTTGAGACAGGGTCTCGCTCTGTCACCCAAGCTGGAGTGCAGTGGCACAATCTCGGCTCACTGCAGCCTCCACCCCCCAGGTTCAAACAGTTGTCCTGCCTCAGCCTCCTGAGTAGCTGGGATTATAGGCACACTGTAATTTTTGTACTTTTAGTAGAGACGGGGTTTCACCATCTTGACCAGGCTGGTCTTGAACTCCTGACTTCGTGATCCACCCGCCTTGGCCTCCCAAAGTCCTAGGATTATAGGTGTGAGCCATTGCGTCTGGCCTATTTTTAAGTTATTTTGTAGGCTGGGCATGGTGGCTCATATCTGTAATCCTAACACTTTGGAAGGCTGAGGCAGGTGGATTTATCGAGCCCAGGAGTTCAAGGCCAGCTTGGATAACATAATGAAACCCCATCTCTACAAAAAATAAAAAATTAGCTAGGCACACCTGTAGCCCAGCTACTCAGAAAGCTGAGGCGGGAGGATTGCTTGAGCTCAGGAGGTCAAGGCTGCAGTGAACTATGATCATGCTACCGCACTCTAGCTTGGGCAACAGAGCGAGACCCTGTCTCAAAATAAATAAATGAAAATAAGTATAATTTATCTTTGTTCTTTGGAAGACTCTAAAAAGAATAAAATTATGAACTAGCAATCCTCCCAAATAGTAAGGAATTGCTACAAAAAGAAAGTAAAAACCTGGGACAGGTGAGGTAGCTCACACCTGTAATCTCAACACTTTGGGATTCCGAGGCAGGAGGATTGTTTGAGTCCAGGAGTTCAAGGCCAGTCTGGGCAAAATAGTGAGACCCTGTCTCTTGGGGAAAAAAAAAAAAAAAGAAAGTTGAAAACTAAAATTGGGTCCACTGGACCCTGAGGTTATACCAAGGACTGAGTTGACCAGAAATATACAATGACTATATTAATGAAGCTTTTATTATGGAGTCAACTAAAATGGAAATTACACTTGTTAGTTTTATACTTTCTTTACTAAAGCTTGTAGGAATTTGCTCTATTTTGCATCTTTCTGTTCTACCCTTTACCCTTCACCTTATTTGTGCAGTGTAGATGAAAAGGGTAAATTTTCTTTCTTTTTTTTTTTTTTTTTTTTTAGACAATGTCTCACTCTGTCACTCAGGCTGGAGTGCAGTGGCATGATCACAGCTCACTGCAGCCTCAACCTCCTGGGCTTATGGGCTCATGCCATACTACCAGCTCAGACTTCAGAATAGCTGGGACTGCGGGTGTGTGCCAACCTGCCAGGCTAATTTTTAAACATTTTTTTGTAAACACAGGTCTCACTTTGTTGCCCAGGCTGGGCTCAAACTCCTGGGCTCAAGCAATCCTCCCACCTCAGCCTCTCAAAATATTGGAATTACAAGCCTGAGCCACCGTGCCTGGCCATTAACTTCTCCTTGACTGGGGTAGATCCTTCCTCCTTCTGTTCATTTTATTTGTAGGAGCCCTGCTTTGTCTCATGTCTCTTCTCCAAACCTCTTTTCTCTATCAAAGCCCTTGATAGAGTTCACTGTTGAAGTAAAGTGAATCTCACAGAGCACAGGGCACTGCCAGCGTCCTAGTTGGGAAGAATCTCTAAGAGGCATGCATGCCAAGCACAGTGTCATTGTGTGCAGGCATTGTAGGAGTCTGCCAAACCCAAGGGTAGGCTGCCAGTACAAATGCCACGTTGACATGACATTTACAAGTTTAGAATTTGGAAAAGGACTGGCAGTGGAACACCTTCAGCTACCTCATTCAGGATGGCAGTAACTAGGCCAACTTTTGATTTTCAGACTCAGAAATCAGAGTCAGGAAGTAATACTCCATACAGAATTTAAAACTATCACTACAACTTTTTCTAGGAAATGACAAATCCTGTTAGTCTGTTCCTGGGATGCATGATAAACCATAATGGTTAAGAGTGCAGACTCGGCCGGGCGCGGTGGCTCACGCCTGTAATCCCAGCACTTTGGGAGGCCGAGGCGGGCGGATCCCGAGGTCAGGAGATCGAGACCATCCTGGCTAACACGGTGAAACTCCGTCTCTACTAAAAATGCAAAAAAATTAGCCGGGCGAGGCGGCGGGCGCCTGTAGTCCCAGCTACTCGGGAGGCTGAGGCAGGAGAATGGCGTGAACCCGGGAGGCGGAGCTTGCAGTGAGCTGAGATCCGGCCACTGCACTCCAGCCTGGGCGACAGAGCGAGAGCCCCCCCCAAAAAAAAAAAAAAAAAAAAAAAGAGTGCAGACTCTGGAGTCAAACCTGGATTTGAATGAGGCCTCTGTCACTTACTGTGTAACCCTGTGCAATTTGAAGCCCTAGTTTCCCTTTTATAAAATAGGGATAATAATGCCACTTCCTCATAGAATTATCAAATGGATTAAATCATATATTTATTTATTTTTTTTATTTTTGTTGAGATGGAGTCTCGCTCTGTTGCCTATGCTAGAGTGCAGTGGTGTGACCTCGGTTCACTGCAACCTCTACCTCCCGGGTTCAAGCAATTCTTCTGCCTCAGCCTCCCAAGTAGCTGGGATTACAGGCATGCGCCACCATGCCCGGCTAATTTTTTTGTATTTATTAATTTAATAGAGACAGAGTTTCACCATATTGGTCAGGCTGGTCTCGACCTCCTGATCTCAAATGATCTGCTTGCCTCGGCCTCTGAAAGTGCTGGAATTACAGGCGTGAGCCACTGTGCCCGGCCGATAATATATTTAAAATATAAGCACTTTTCACATTCTTCAGAAATTCATGAGAAATTTAGGTTTTCAGTTCTTATGTTTCAGTAATAAGTAGATATATTATAATTTACCAGGGACATGTTATCACAACATGAACTTGTGTGTAGATGCTTTCCTTGACTTAGACAATACTGGAACACTATGCACAGGCACCCAGGATGTAGTTTTCTTCCCCTCTCCAGGAAAACTTAGAGCTGGAGTCCAGGTCATTTGAGTACTTGGCATCTCTACAGTTTCTTAGATGCAGAAACCATTTTGGTGTTAAGAATTCATTTCAGCAGTAGCAGTCCTTTGATTGACCTGGAATTTTTCTATGGCACATTCTAATGCAAAATGAAGACCTAGGGCTCTTCTGAAGGATATACTGTAGCATATTAGGGACAATAATAAATTTTCATTTAGGTGACAAGGTACTCGGCCTTGATTAAGTCTTTTATCATGATCTAGTACCTAAGTAATAGGCTTTTCTGTGCCACTTGAATAAAGTATAATCCTTACTACAGATCTTAGTTTATTTCTTTTAATTACATTTAGTACCATTAGTAAATTCTCCCAAGTGATAAAATTCTCTTTTTTAACCCTTGTTTTTCAGATCTTCAAAGCTGCTGCGGGCATTCTATGTCCCTTTCCTGTCAGATCAGTATACGGTGTATGTAAACTACACCATCCTCAAACCCCGGAAAGCAAAGCAAATCAGGAAGAAGAGTGGAGGTTAGCAACACACCTGTGGCCCCAAAGGACCACCGTCTTGTTAACTAGTGATTCCAGTGACCTGATTCCCTGCAAGTCATCGCCTGTAACATTTGTAATAAAGGTCTTCTGACACGAATACTGGAATCTGGGTGCTCTGGGCTAGTCAAAGTCTATTTCAAACTCTAGTCAAAAATCACATTTGCTCCTTTTGTGTCACGTCTCTGTTCTGCATGTAAACTTTTTGCAGCTAGGCAGAGAAAGGCCCTAAAGCACAGATCGATATATTGCTCCATATCTCATTGTTTTTCCTCTGTTCAATTATTTACTAGACCGGAGAAGAGCAGAACCAACTTACAGGAAGAATTGAAAATCCTGGGACTGGATGGCTGTGTTAAGCTGTTCTCCACACTCTGGCCTGGCATCTGAGAACTAGCAAGCCTCTCTTAGGCCATATGGGCTTCTCCACCAAAGCTGTTTGGCAGCTCCTAGCAGACCTTCTTGTTCAAATCCTCGTGCTGAAAATGAACATAGCCTAGTTGCCAGCCCACATGTCCTTTTCACCTCCAGCAAGACTAAGCTGCTTTAAAGCACTTCACAGAACTAGGACCCTGTCCTGGAGCTATCTCAGGAAAAAGGCGACCATTTGAGGAACTGTGACCTAATTTTATTATAATGATGCCTCTAATTTTCATTTCCTTTACAACCCACTGTAACTATGTGGTTGTATTGTTTTTTTGTTTAGTTTTAGCATGCTATGTTTTGAATTCTAGACTCCTCCGTGTGAAGATATCAACAGACAAAACTACAACTGTATAGGACATATTTGGAGAAAATTTTATCAATTGATAGACTTGGATGACATCACATTTTTAAGTAATGTAATCTGAGGCCACTGCTGAGGAAATTAAGAATTTTCCTTTTTTTTTTTTTAACCACCCCCAGTGAAAAGGACCAGTGTATATTTATAGCACCTATTTTTTAGTTCTATCTGTCGTGAGGCACATCCTGCATGGGGTACTTCTAGTCAAATAGGCAATTATAAGGACCTAATTAAAATGTAATAAGTATATACTATTACTTTAAAAGCCTTTACTGTCAGTACTTCAGTTTACAAGGCACTTTCACAGCATCTCATTTGATCCTCACAGTCACAACATGTGGTAGACAAGGCAGGTGATTTTTTATCCCCATTTTACAGATAAGGAAACAGGCTGGGATGGGGAGTGAGGGGAGGTAAACATAGTTGCCTGAGGTCACACAGCCAGTAAGTAATAGAGCTGGGACTGGAACCTAGGTTTCCTTACTCTCATCTGTTGCTCCTCCATATTCCTCACTCAACCATGAAAACATTACTCGAAAGGACTGATGAGGTTAACCAGAGACCCAACTGATACTGTAACTTTCTATTTTAAGGAAGAATTGTATCTGTATTTCTTTGAGTTCTTTGGAGCCTCCAGTCTGCCTGTATGTTAGACTAGCACAGCAGTGCTGTGTGATGCAGCCTGACCTGTGGCAGGAAAGTAGTGCTTTTGTTTGGAAGTCGTCTTCTTTTGCAGCCACACAGGATCCAAATATTAGTACTATTCCTGTAGTCAATCTGGGGTCACATTATAGGTGCCTTATTTCCCTAAGGGTAACTGATCTGAATATCTGCAAATAGGATGAATCTATTTTTCAGAAGTTCCATCTTTCATTTTTCTTTTTTTCTTTTCTTTTTTTTGTTTTCTTTTTCTTTTTTCTTTTGAGGTGGAGTCTCATTCTGTCGCCCAGGCTGGAGTGCAGTGGCGTGATCTCGGCTCACTGCAACCTCTGCCTCCCAGGTTGAAGCAATTCTTATGCCTCCCGAGTAGCTGGGATTACAGGCATGAGCTATCACGCCCAGCTAATTTATGTATTTTTGGGGTTTCACCATGTTGGCCAGGGTGGTCTTGGACTCCTGACCTCAGGTGATCCACCCACCTTAGCCTCCCAAAGTGCTGGGATTACAGGCATGAGCCACTGCACCCAGCCCCATCTTTCATTTTCAAAGAGGAGGGCATTCTAATAGGAACTGATGCCAAGAGAGAAGAAAAGAAGTGATAACAGAAGAAATGGCTAGTTACAATATTAAAAAGCTCCTCTTTGAGATCTGCTCTGCAGGAATATCAGAAACAGAGTTGAAGCACTGGAGAGGTAATAGGTCTAGACAGTACAGAACAATAACTGGGGAGTGTGTGAAGATAGACTGGGCTCCTCCTTGCTTGAAAGATCTCTAGTATTTAATTCTCAATACTTGATTACTATTTTCCAGTGTAAAACTGGCACATATGATTTGACTGTAGGACAGAGAATTATAAGTGAAACATTTGCCTTACTTACAGTGATAATGTGCTGTTCTTCACAGTAGCTAAGGCCCTCTATGTTTCGCAGAGGTAAATAAGAATCCAGGAATGGAGGTCCGTCTGTGATGAATGGCTTTTTTCTAATCAAAGTAGTATAATGCTGGTCTGTTTTATCATCTTGCTTGTTTTGTTTTTTTTTTTTTAACAACACCTTAATTATAATATAGCACAAACAAAGGCCAGGACTGATGCAGGGATTCCTTGGAAATAGCAGTTCCTAACACTTTTAAAACCTGATTTTGGATCTCTCTGTTCTATGTATGTCTTTAGTGAGAGCACAATAAATAGCAGGACACTGTGCCAAATGTTATAGGTAAGGAATATAGAAATGAATGTTTTTTGTTGTGAAGGTGTTTCCATGTGATATTTTATAAACACATTTTAAAAAATCTCCATCACTTTGTAATATAGGAAGGATAGCTTTGCCTGGGAAAACCAGTTTCAAAACACCTGCTCAGAGTAGCATTTCTCCCTCAGAAAATCAGTGTTCAGCCTACACTGACTGTTCTGCTTGCCATAAGGAGGGAGCATGCAAGATACTTATTTCTCCATAGATTATGGAGTATAGAGGGATGTGGGACTACAGATAATTTTTTTTTGTTTTTTTGCGAGACAGAGTCTTGCTCTGTCACCCAGGTTGGAGTGCGGTGGCGTGACCTCAGCTCGCTGCAACCTCTGCCTCCCGGGTTCAAGCAATCCTCCTGCCTCAGCCTCCCGAGTAGCTGGGATTACAGGCATGCACCACCGCGCTCAGCTAATTTTTGTAGTTTTAGTAGAGGTGGGGTTTTACCTTGTTGGCCAGGCTGGTCTCAAACTCCTGACCTCATGATCCTCCCGTCTCGGCCTCCTGAAGTGCTAGGATTACAGGTGTGAGCCACCGCGCCTGGCCCAGATGACTTTTAATAGCCTTTGATCATGGGGTGAGTGAGGAAGTAGGTATACTTGGCAAATGCATGGTTCTGTGATTTCTAGCTCTAAAGCAGCCTTATCTGAATCCCCAAATCTTGTGATGCTGAGTACCATTACTGAACCAGTCTGCACGGTAGGCATCTATTACCAAAATTTACCTCCTATCTGGTAGGTATCATCTGATAAGAAAGAAGACAGGTTATTTTAATCTTTTGAGATAATCACAGAAAATTACAGCCCATACTCTTTATTACCAAATTCAAGTTTGGAAATAGGCCCTTTGTTTTAAATCATGATGGGTCTTTATCCCAACCATTTATCTAGGTCATTTTTCCAACTTTGGAGTTCTAGGAAAGAACCTTGAAAACCCGATACGATTCTGCAGCATGAGGTCTAGGGTGACCATTTGGGCAAAGCTCCAACGGCAATCATTTATTGTGTTTTGCATTTCCTGGGATTTATTGAAATAAGAATTCACTGTGATTATGTAGTCTTCTGGCCAGTATCAGGCAGCTCTGCTTTTAATTTGGTTAATTTTATTTTATCTGAAGAGGGAGAAGAGGCACAATTTAATCTTGGCCTCCACAAGCATATTAAAGCTCATGTGTTAATCAGTGCATTCTTATGCTCCTACATTAAATGCCTTGGGTAAATGGATAAATGGACATGTGCCCAGCTTTAATTTTTTTTTGCAGCAGAAAGATCAGACTTCCATACGGCATTGTTGGATTTCAGAGGCTTTCTGGTGTATCTGTAAATCTGAATGTTGCCGTTACTTCTGCCAGTCTGTATAACCATGTGATTCATGCTGCAAATGAAATCAGGAAGCAGTGAAGTGTTAAAGCAAGACTATTGTCCAATTCGCTTGTCTTCCTGATCCTTGTACTTTATTTCACGTGTCAGTGTTTACATTACATACTTATATTTCCTGTTAAAAAGTTAAATAAATTGTAGCAGTTTGATTTTCTTTTTCTTAATGTGACGTTTTCTTTTGTGCTGTTAAATCTTTCTTGGAAAGTGGAAATTGAAGGAGCTCAACTCCTTCTTTCTCCCTGACTCCAGCCCTATTCCTCAGTATGGAGACCTGCCTTCTACAGGCCAAATATCCCAGAATGTTTATTCTAAAAACTTTAGAAGACTTCAGGAAACCCAGTGAAGATTAGTTTTATTTTACCTAGGTTAAAACCACGCACAGTAGGGATTACTCAATATGTGGGCCAGGCGCGGTAGCTCACGCCTGTAATCACAGCACTTTGGGAGGCCGAGGCAGGTGGATCATTTGAGGTCAGGAGTTCGAGATCAGCCTGACCAACGTGGTGAAACCATGTCTCTACTAAAAATACAAAAGAGCCGGGCGTAGTGGCGCATGCCTGTAATCCCAGCTACTTGGGAGGCTGAGGCAGCAGAATCACTTGAACCTGGAAGGTGGAGGTTACAGTGAGCCAAGATTGCACCATTCCACTCCAGCCTGAGCAGCAAGAGCGAGACGCCGTCTCAAAAAAAATAAATAAATAAATGAATACAAATTAAAAAGAATTACTCAGTATATGAACATTGTACCTAAAAGAGGTGAAGTTCCTGGATCCATCTTAAGTTTTTGGAATGAGAACCACTGGACTGTGAGAGTCTAATTTTCTTAGAAATCTTGATCCAGTTATAGCTAACACTTAGGTAATTTCCCCATTTGCTGGGGTTGTCAGAAGGAATAATGTTTTAAAATTTTTTCTTGTTTTATATTTTAGAAATGGCATGTGTCATATTGTCCAGGCTGGCCTTGAATAACAAACAGTCCTCCTGCCTCAACCTCTTGAGTAGCTAGGACTACAGGCATGCACCACTGCACCCAGCTGGAATAAGTATCTTTTTGTAAATTAATTCCTAATGTCCTTGCTATGCCATGGGCTTTATACCCTATAACTTCTAGCAGCCATCTGGTGTTGTGCCATTGGTTATCATTCTTCCTCCCATAGGACCCCAGATGCCCTTAACTTGGTTTGATTTATTTCTCCCAAATTGTTTGAAGAAACGATGCTTTTATTAGTATAATTCCAGGAGGAAGTCCACAACCTTAATTTCTTTTCCCTTGTCTAGAATGTCATCTTTCTCCCTGTTTGTTACTCTTACTTTTAGGGCTGAGTCTCCTTTTTCTAAGAAGGCTTTCTATACGTCAGACTCTTTGATTACATTCTTTTCTGAGCCTTCTTGATTACCCAGTGTCCTTACTAATGGCATAGAACCTTAACATATAAACCATGCAACCCTGTCTCACAAGGACATTGTTGGCATATGAGGGGCAAAGACCACATCACACTGCTATGTATTTCCGGTGCTCAGCATGGTTCCCCGAACATTTTGGTACTGTACGTGTTTATTGACAATGAAGAAAGAAAAACAAAAAGAGACCTGGGACTAATGTACAAACTGTTGCTCTCAACTTGGCATGGATTAAACCATAGAAAATATGGCAAGTTGGCCGGGCGCGGTGGCTCAAGCCTGTAATCCCAGCACTTTGGGAGGCCGAGACGGGCGGATCACGAGGTCAGGAGATCGAGACCATCCTGGCTAACACAGTGAAACCCCGTCTCTACTAAAAATACAGAAAGCCGGGCGAGGTGGCGGGCGCCTGTAGTCCCAGCTACTCGGGAGGCTGAGGCAGGAGAATGGCATAAACCCGGGAGGTGGAGCTTGCAGTGAGCTGAGATCCGGCCACTGCACTCCAGCCTGGGTGACAGAGCAAGACTCCGTCTCAAA
>NC_037682.1:103382077-103389597 GCF_003255815.1 Theropithecus gelada | reverse complement strand
AAAAAAAAAAAAAAAAAAAAAAGAAAATATGGCAAGTTGGCCGGACATGGTGGCTCATGCTTGTAATTCCAACACTTTGGGAGGCTGAGGTGGGTGGGATCACTTGAGGTCAAGAGTTCAAGACCAGCCTGGCCTACATGGTGAAACCCCCATCTCTACAAAAATACAAAAATTAGCCAGACATGATGGTCAGTGCCTGTAATCCCAGCTACTCGGGAGGCTGAGACAGGAGAATCGCTTGAACCCATGAGGTGGAGTTTGCAGTGAGCCAAGATCATGCCATTGCACTCCAACCTGGGTGACACAGCAAGACTCTGTCTCAAAAAAAAAAAAAAAAAAAAAAAAAAAAGTCAAATCATAAATTCTGCCTGTAGTACTCAAAAAGGGCAATTTGGAAGATATGAATGTGTATATTTCGCCAGTTCTCCTGAAATACAAGGGCTTCTTCACAAAAGCATTTTAGAAGGGTAGCTTCTAAAAAGAGAGAGAGGGTACCTTTACTGAATATTCCTATTGTGACTTGCTTTTAGAGGGTCGGACCTAGCCCAGGAGACCTTCTGAACAAATTTGGGTCAGAAAGCCTCTCCTCCAGGTGTGAGGAGGTGCTGGGGACCCTACCAGCTACATGTCCTGCTAGGAAAAGGAAGTCTGACTGCAAGATGACCGTAGAAATACATTAGATTGAATAATATTAAGTAGCAAGGGATATTTTAAAACTGAAACTGTTTTGGCTCTCTTCAGCTGTAGATTCAGCATAGCCCTGACATTTAAACAAATGATAACCAACACATGTGAGAAATATAATATGGGAAATTTAGATAAGGGATGTGAGATTATGGAATTATAGTGACAAGGAAAGACTGGGAATTTCCAGTTGTAGGCTGGTAGAATAAATAGTCTGTTAAAATTAACAATTGGGTTTAAATAACATTTTACTTGAGTATGAGCTTTTTTTTCCCTTTTTTTCAGTGAATTCTCATAAAATACTTTAGGTGGTAGGGCTCTTTGTTTGTTTTTGGTTTTGCCTCTGGTTTCTGGGCTTGAGATGCCTAGAGATGAAAGTATTTAAGTTGGCTGGATGAGGGAGCTCACACCTGTAATCCCAGCACTTTGGGAGGCTGAGGTGGGAGGATCGTTTGAGGCCAGGAGTTTGAAATCAGCCTAGGCAATAAAGTTTGACCCCACCCCACCTCTATATTTTAAAAATATACATATATAATTAAAAGAAAGAAAAGTATATAAATGAGGCAACTTCTTGGTGGTCCCAATAGCCAAAAGGTTGGGTGATTTATGACAAAATTCCTCTGACAAGGGTGTTTTGCAGACCTTCAGCCATGGATTTCAGACATACTTACTTTACAAGAGCTCTCTTGACCTTCACTCTTGCACAAACTGTATATGGCAAGTGGTGCCCTTGGCCTTTGACTGATCATTTTAACTTGGGAATTGCAAGTTGCCAAATGAGAAGGGCGTACGTTTTTGGTTGGTTGGTTAGCTGCTTCAACAGCCTAGTATCCAATGCTGAAGAAGCTGTGACCTGTAAAGCAGCAGTTCTCCAATGGAGCTACACGAGACGGAACCTGGGATCATTTAAAAGTTTGCCACTATTGACAGGTCACAGTGGCTCATCACACCTGTAATCTCAGCACTTTGAGAGGCCGTGGCAGGCGGATCACCTGAGGTCGGGAGTTCAAGACCAGCCTGACCAACATGGAGAAACCCAGTCTCTACTAAAAGTACAAAATTAGTCGGGCATGGTGGCGCATGCCTGTAATCTCAGCTACTCGGGAGGCTGAGGCAGGAGAATCTCTTGAACCTGGGAGGCGGAGGTTGTGGTGAACCAAGGTAGCATCATTACACTCCAACCTGGGCAACAAGAACAAAACTCTGTCTCAAAAAACAGAAAAGAAAAGAAAATTGCCAGTATCTGGTTGACCACCCAGGAATTCTGAGTATGTTGTCGAGGGTGGGCCCAGGCATCGTTATGTTTGTTTTTTAACTCTCCAGGTGATTTAGCTAATCGGTAGCTAGAGTTGAACACCACTGCTCTGGGTAAAGTCTGACAGACCAACAATCATGCCAAAAAATCAAAGGTAATTAAGCAGACAGAATGTTTGGTGTCCTTTTCTAATTGTGACTACTGATTACCCAGGCCTTCATCTAGACCTCTTCCCCACCACAGACGCATTTCTCTGTCTACTGCAGCCCATCAAACCTTACCTGCCCTCTCTCCCATTCCCTCTGGACCCTGCTTTCTGGGAAACAATTAACTAATATGATACTGAAGTACACTAATGGATGTTAATAATTAACTATAGCTCTCTTCCCATTGATCCTCTCACCTCAGTACACTGAATGACAACTCATCCGGAAAAAGAATGAATGATTATAATTTTGGCAATTGCAGACCTATTCAGCGTCATTTGATTGAATGATTGATCAAGTGGTAGAAGAGGGCTCGAGCAGGCCGACCTGCCCTTCAGGAAGACTGCCTGGTCTTCAAATTCAACCTTATTGCTTGACACTACTTGGCCTGCTCAGGTAAGGACTTATGGCTGCCTTGAGTAGAACAATGGGAAAGAAAAAAGAAAAAAAAAAAAAGGCGTGTGAATATTAAGCCCTTCTACTCAACGCACTGGAGGAGCCTGCTTTGTTTGGCTTTAAAATATAATTAGCTCTGTTTATTTGACAGAAGCACAGTAAAGACCCTATTTTACCTTTGTTAGTCTGCTTCTGGTCTTTGCAGAGAGAGCTTCTCTTGAGCAGCTGCCGCTGCCCTCAGACATGAGAGCAAAGGTTAATCTCATTTTGAGAGAAATGACCTGAAATGTGTTCACTCAACCAACAACAAGACACCATGTACCATTCAGGAGTTGGCTCACCTCTTTCTTGTCTCCCTGTTACTATGTCCCTGAGCCTTCCTGGTATTTCCTATAATGTGCTCCCATTTTTTCCTTGCCAGTGAAATATTTGTGGAGGTATGTAGAAAAGAAGGCTGTTTTTTCAGTGCTACATGTATAAAAGAATGTCATGAATTCTTTAAAACTCACCCCTTTCCTTGCATCTTTTTTTTTATATTTGTGTTCTCATAGTCCATGATTACTGGAAATATTCTAGAAAACAGCACCAAAGTGTAAATTTATTGCCACGTTTTCTTGTTTTGTTTTTGTTTTACTCCCAAGTATCACTGTCTCTGACAGCTTAAGGCAACCTTGTCTGCCATGCTGTTATAAGGCTTCCCTAATGTCCAGCAGAGGGCATCCTATTCTCACTAAAATCTCAGCGCTCCTTTCCCTCCAGCAATTTAGTTCATGTCGGTTTTTGAAATTCCAGTGTAAGTTGAAATATCTTTATTGCATTTCTTTAGAATCTGTATTTCTGCATTGCACTCTTGTATTGCTATAATTGCAAAAATTTCCTGGAGAAAATTATGTCCTTAACTAACCAAGGGGTGAATTGTCCATCACAACAGTGACTCTCTGGTCGAGGATTCTCAAGTCAATTCTCAGTTGATTTCAGTTCTGTTTGGCATGACTTTGATGGTGTTCATAGGTAACATAAAATGTGTTTAGTTGAGAGGAGAAAGCAGCTACTCTTAGGGGCAATTACCAGCCATTTGCCCATTTTCAGGGTTCTAAATATGAGCAAACCACATCACATACACAGTCCTAACTTTACCTCTAGTAACTTATTGATAGTGCCAAAAGCAACTCGAAAGATTTATCAAAGTCCAAGTTTCTCTCCTTCAGATGCTAATTCGTTATCCATGGCACAGTAACTCAAGGGAAGGTAGTAGCATTTAGCAGGGCCTGAGCCCTGTAAAGTAAAAGTCCTTAGAATACCTTTGCTCCCCATGTCTAGGCTATGGGTTGAAAAGCACACATTTACAGAAGGAAGTAGAATTTGCATTTTAAAAGTGTTGGGTAACCACCTAGAGCAGACTTGGGTCTTGAGGAACGAACAAGGTCAGCTCTGCTAGATATAGAAGGGGATTCTATTCTTCATGAGTGTGATGCCTGATACCCTCCTTTGAGCTCAATCTTAGAAATATATGGGACTGTACTGGGTTATATTTGGGTTTAGGAGGGTATTTTGTTTGTTGGTTTGGTTTTTGTTTTGTTTTGTTTTTGTTTTTTGAGATGCAGTCTCGCTCTGTTGCCCAGGCTGGAGGGCGGTGGCATGATCTCATCTCACTGCAACCTCCACCTCCTGGGTTCAAATAATTCTCCTGCCTCAGCCTCCTGAGTTGAGTAGCTGGGATTACAGGCACGCCACCACACCTGGCTAACTTTTGTATTTTTAGTAGAGATGGTGTTTCACCATGTTGGCCAGGCTGGTCTCGAACTCCTGACCTCTGGTAATCCTCCCGCCACAGCCTCCCAAAGTGCTGGGATTACAAGTGTGAGCCACTGTGTCTGGCCTTGGTTTTTGTTTTTTTTAATACACTCTCTAGATTGTCAGATTTGCTCTGTGGAGGAATCATGAATAATAGCTAAGACATATTAAGCATTTACTGTATGTCAATATTTTTATTTTTATTTTGTTATTCATTGATTTATTTTGCAGTGAGCTATGAGTGTGCCACTGCACTCCACTCAGGCTGGGTGTGCAGCACCCAGGCTGCAGTGCAGTGGGACACTCATAGCTCACTGCAGCCTCAAACTTCTGGGCCAAGTGATCCTCCCACCTAGGCTCCTGGGTGACTGGGAAATGCGGGCGTGTGCCACCACGCCCCACTTATGTCAGGAATGCTTTAAGTTGCTTTTTTCTCACATAGTCGTCACAACAGCCTTATGAAGTCAATAACTATTATTAACCTCCTTTTATAGATGGGGAAACTGCTGCTTGGAGATATTATTAAGTGTCTTACCCAAGATCATCTAGGTAGAAAGTGGTAGACCAGCAATTCAAACCCAAGCAGTCTGACGCCTGAGTCTTTCTTTTAACCATGACCTTATAGTCCCTATTTCATAACCTCTTTGAAGCCTACAGTCTTTTTTCAATGATATGTTGGGGGAACCTAGAAGGAGTCAATAGGCAGATATGAGAACAGGATGTAGTCAAAGTTGTTTCACTTTATAAAAAATAAGTTATTTATTTATTTAGAGATGGGGTCTCACTTTGTTGCCTAGGCTGGCCTCAAACTCCTGGGCTTAAATGATCCTCCTGCCTCAGCCTCCTGAGTAGCTGGGGCTATAGACACTTGTTTCAGTTTTGTATCACCTTCTTAGTCCACTTCCAGTAACCACAGCCTGGAGAGTGTCCTAGTAGAACAGTGTGCAGCTGGTACATGCAGTGTTTGTAGGGGCTTTTCTAGAACACTGGGGGCCTCCAGCTAATTTTAACCACATAGCTAAATCAGAGAGGGAGCTGATTTCCTGAAGTCCTAGAAGTTAGTGGAAATTCCGGTTTCTGATTACAGTCCCAGCTGGATTTCTGCCGAAATGTGACTTTTGTGTCCAGGGGATCTTGGCACTGGTCCTTTCTTACTCCTGTGACTTTTCTCCTACCAGTTCTGCTGAGCCAATCAGAAAAGGAAGTGGGAAAGAATACCATCTTCAGGGGAGACCAAGGGCAAAAGCTTTCAGGGGAACAGGAATATTTTAAGTTGGCCCTGCTGTCGCTAAATCAAACCTCTGTCTAGTTGGATCCTGGGGGCAGTGTGCCCAGCTGCTGAAAGCTACTACTTATGTTGGATGGGTCTAGTACAAGACATAGTGATAAGTGGCCGGGCATGGTGGCTCACGCCTGTAATCCCAGCACTTTGGGAGGCTGAGTGGAGAGGACTGCCTAAGCCCAGGAGTTCGAGACCAGCCTGGGCAACACGGTGAGACCCTGTCTTTATTTTTTTTCTTTTAAAAAAAGACATGGTGATAAGAGGCCTACAAAACTGAGAGAGAAGAAAGAAATCTGGACTCTACCCTGTGGATATAGCAGAGCTAGACAGGGAATAGCAGGGCAGGAGTTACTCATCATACACATCTATGGATGCCACAGGAAAGATAGCCAGGGCCAGGCAGAGGGGACAGTCTGTAGCATGGCAAACCAAGAGCTAAAAGGTTTGCTTATTTCAATAGGTAATAATCTTCATGGTTCAAAATTCAAAAAGCCTAAATGCAATGTAGTATTCTGGAGTGAGTCCTGCAATAGAAAAAGGACATTAGTGGGAAAATGGGTGAAATTTGAGTAAAATCTGGAGTTTAGACAAAGTACAAATGGAGATGCTGCACACTGAAAAATTTCCCTTCCATCTCTGTTCCCCAGGCACCCTGTTACCTTGCCGTAAACAAACAATGTTATTCATCATGTGTGTCCTTCTAGAGTTTTTTGTACATATACAAGCACAGGTGTGTGCATTCTATTTTACACAAATGGTAAGATACTATTGATAAAATGTACACTATTCTGGCCCTTGCCCGTTTTTTTTTTTTTTTTTGAGACGGAGTTTCACTCTTGTTGCCCAGGCTGGAGTGCAATGGTGCGATCTCAGCTCACCGCAACCTCAGCCTCCCGAGTTCAAGCGATTCTCCTGCCTTAGCCTCCCAAGTAGCTGAGATTACAGGCATGCGCCATCACACCCAGCTAATTTTGTATTTTTAGTTGAGACGGGGTTTCTCCATGTTGGTCAGGCTGGTCTTGAACTCCCTACCTCAGGTGATCTGCCCACCTCGGCCTCCCAAAGTGCTGGGATTACAGGCATGAGCTACCTGCACCCGGCCTCCTTGCTGTTTGTTTGTTTGTTTGTTTGTTTTTAAATAAGATATGGCTGGGTATGGTGGCTCATGCCTGTAATCCCAGCACTTTGGGAGGCCGAGATGGGCTGATTGCTTGACAAGCCCAGGAGTTCAAGACCAGCCCACGCAACATGGCCAAACCCTGTCTCTACAAAAAATACAAAAATTAGCCAGGTATGGTGGTGTACACCTGTCATCCCAGCTACTTGGGAGGCTGAGGTGGGAGGATCACCTAAGTCCAGGAGATCGAGGCTGCAGTAAGCTGTGATCATGCTACTAAACTCCAGACTGTAACAGAATGACACCCTGTCTCAAAAACAAAAACAAAAACAAAACCCAACAAAGATGATTTTCATATTAGCCATTTAGCAGCTATGCTTTTTCACTTATCACTATAACAAAATATTTTTTTCCAAGTGGTTTATAGCCTCTGGCAAGATAATGGGGGTTCTGGCCTAAGAACATTAGAGCCCTTTGAGAGTACTCAAAGGCCTAAGGCTTTTGAGAAAGGTCACCATGCCTGTTTGCTCTTCAGGTTTTCCGTAGCTTAAATCTACCCTTGTGACGCCCACAATCCCAGCACTGTGGGAGGCTGAGGTGGGTGGATCACCTGAGTTCAGGAGTTCGAGAGCAGCCTGGCTAAAATGGTGAAACCTTGTCTCTACTAAAAATACAAAAATTAGCCAGGCGTGGTGGCACATGCCTGTAATCCCAGCTACTCGGGAGGCTGAGGCAGGAGAATCACTTGAACCTGGGAGGTGGAAGTTGCAGTGAGCTGAGATCACC
>NC_037682.1:103351229-103381716 GCF_003255815.1 Theropithecus gelada | reverse complement strand
CAACAGAGCAAGACTCTGTCCCAGGAAAAAAAAAAAAAAAAAAAAAAATATATATATATATACACACACACACACACACACACACACACACACACACACACACCCTTGTGGCTAAAGGAGATACTAACTCTGACTGCTGTTCTTAGAGAACTAGGGCCTATACACCTTGAACAAAGGTCTCCAGATGTACTCTCTTATGTTTGGCATGGGCATCAGATTCAGTAAGCCCTTGATAATAAATAACACAACTTCTAACATCTGCATGGTGCTTTCCACTAACAAAGCACCTTTCATCATGGCTGTCACTCCTCACAAGTCTGAGAGGTAAAAGCTCTATTTTACTGATGAAAAAAAAATCTTCTAGAACAGGTATTCTACTCTGTAAATCATGTACCCCTTTCATTCTTTCATGTGGGTCCTTTCTGTTGCCAAAGTTCAATTGATTGGAATATTTTCCTATTTGTTCCCACTTCCTCAGTAGGTAAAAACTGTTAATGGATAGTATCTGAGTGCTTTCTCTTGCCAGGTACTACCTATGCACTTTATATGAATTATTTAATCTTTTTAACAACCGCATGAGGTAAGCTTGACACCCCACTGTATAAATGTAGAAACCAAGATTCAGGGAGGTTGTTTCCCAAAGTCACACAGCTAGTAATTGGTAGAGGTGGGATTTCAATCTATATCTTCCTGACTCCAGAGTATACTCTCCTAACCATTGTACGTACTATGGTGAAAGGTAACTGAGTGTCCTCTTTCTTTCTTTCTTTCTTGCTCTGTTGCCCAGGCTGGAGTGCAGTGGTGCGATCATGGCTAACTGCAGCCTCTGCCTCCCAGGCTCAAGCGATTCTCCCACCTCACCCTCCCAAATAGCTGGTACTACAGTCAGGCACCACTGTGCCCGGCTAATTTTGTATTTTTTGTAGAGATGAGGTTTTACATCTCTAGGCTGGTCTCAAACTCCTGAGCTCCAGACATCTGCCCACCTGGACTTCCCAAAGTGCTGGGATTACAGGCATGAGCCACCTCACACCTCCCCTGGCTGTCCTGTTTCTTTGATTTGCTCTTCCCAAGAATTCAAGCAAAGTTTGCCTTGGAAATCCAATACGTTTGTTATATATGGTGATGAGCTGTGGAACAGAGGTAGGAGATGGAGGAGGGAGTAGCAATAATCCCTGATTATGAGTTCTGCACCTGCTTCTGATTTATTGGGACTTCAGGTAAAGTTCCTTTCTCTTTGTTGGGGTATTCCCACCCATAAAAATGGGATTAAAAATTTGCCATGAAGAAAACACAGAAGAAAAAGAAGACTAAAATACTGAGCTGAAATTGAGGGGAAAATATTTGAGTTGCACAGAATTGTGACATACTTTGCATAAATACAAATTTAAAACATCTTTAATGCTATGGTGATAATCACTACTTTGCAATGAATTAAGTACAGCCCTCAGAATCAGTTTACCAGGGTCATCTTGCCAAATGAAGACAGTTGGAAAATGCCTCTGTGTGCCTCAGGTCTCCCACCCCTGTCATCCACCACTCCCTTGATGTCCCTTTTTTGGGGGGACAACCGTCTGAATCTGCCCTGAGACACTTAGAGGTCTCCTGCACTTGGCCTTCTTGCACAGTGGGGTGACTGTGGAGCAGATCAGCCTTTGAATGAAAACCTATTTGTAAAGCTCTTTGGTTGTGAGGGACATGCAAGCTTAATAAACATGAGGCAAGGGGCTAGAGAAGATAACAGTGATGTCACTTCGATCCTCATTACTGACACTTTTCTTTTTCCCAGTGGTGCTATCTTGGCTCACCACAACCTCTGCCTCTTGGGTTCAAGCGATTCTCCTGCCTCAGCCTCCTGAGTAGCTGGGATTACAGGCATGTGCCACCACGACCGGCTAATTTTTGCATTTTTAGTAGAGATGGTTGGTTTTCATCATGTTGGCCAGGCTGGCCTCAAACTCCTAACCTCAGGTGATCCGCCCACCTCGGCCTCCCACAGTGCTGGGATTACAGGGGTGAGCCATATGCCCAGCTGATGACTGATGCTTTTCTGATGTGACCTTGAGAGCTGTTAACATGAATAAGAGTTGATGGCCATTGATCCCATCTGTCTGTACTTCCTATATTCTTGATGTTTTGTCTTATAGGAACCGGGCAAATCTAACTCAGTCTTCCTTTGATTCACATTGGATGAGTGAACTGCATGTGGGTGTCAGAACTCAGTGCTTTTGTACTGAAGATGTCACCTTGTTACCTGAGGGCTGCCTTAGATCCTCAGCCTAATCTTAGCTGTTGCCTCTGGCGTTCCCTGGTTATTAGTTTCTTGTGGGTTGTGTGTGGGAAGTGGAGAGGAGACCTGAGGGAGGAATAGAAAGAGAATACGGAAATACCCAGAAATACCTCAGTGCCACAGTACTGTATTGGTAGTGCTTGGCTAAATTCCAGAAGTCCAGTGAAAGAGGGCCTGCCTTTTTTATTTTATTTATTTATTTTTTAGAGACAGGGTCTGGCTCTATTGCCAGGCTGGAGTGTACAGATGTGATCATAGCTCACTGTAGCCTCGAACTCCTGGGTTCAAGTGATCCTCCCACCTCAGCCTCCTAAGCAGCTGGGACTACAGGTGTGCCAGCACACTCTGCTATTTATTTTCTTTTTCTTTCTCTCTTTCTTTCTTTCTTTCTTTCTTTCTTTCTTTCTTTCTTTCTTTCTTTCTTTCTTTCTTTCTTTCTTTCTTTCTTTCTTTCTCTCTCTCTCTTTCTCTCTCTCTCTCTCTTTCTTTCTTCTTTCTTCCCCTCCCTCCCTCCCTCCCTCCCTTCCTTCCTTCCTTCCTTCCTTTCCTTTCCTTTCCTTTCCTTTCTTTCTTTTCTGGTAGAGACAGGGTCTTGCTATGTTGCTCAGGCTGTGGGACCATCTTTTGAATCTGGCAAAACCCACAGCCTATAGATTCAGAATTGCTTATTGATAAGTCATTTGATTTCTTCTGGACACAGGTGGCCTCCAAAGACTTTCAGACTCTACCTGAGTAGATGCTTGTTTATAGGCATGGAAATTATTTTTCCAGATGAACTTTTAAAATCAATGGTTTTCAAGTATCAATGCACACTAGAATCACCCAGTGGACACTGTAAACCATCTGGCCCCATTCTTTTTTTTTTTTTTTTTTGAGACAGAGTCTTGCTCTGTCACCCTGGCTGGAGTGCAGTGGCGCTATCTTGGCTCACTGCAACCTCCGCCTCCCAGGTTCAAGCAATTCTCCTGCCTCAGCCTCCCAAGTAGCTGGGATTACAGGTGCCTACCACTACACCCGGCTAATTTTTGCATTTTTAGTAGAGACGGGGTTGCACCATGTTGGCCAAGCTGGTCTCGAACACCTGACCTCAGGTGATCCACCCGTTTCGGCCTCCCAAAGTGCTGGGATTACAGGCGTGAGCCACCGTGCCCAGCCTGGCCCCATTCTTAAGGACTCTAATTCAGTAAGTCTGGGTTGGAGGCCAGAAATCTGCATTTTTAACAGGAATCTTAGGTGATTCAGATGGTCAACCTTAGAATTTGGCCCAGGTTTTGAACTAACCTTTTTTCTGCTGCAGTCTGTTTTAATCACCTTCATTGAAGGGTTTATTAGCATCTCCATGTTTATTACCTGTTTCATTCTCATAGCATCACAGCAACTCAAGCAGGAATAAGAGGTGGTTAGTTCCATTTTACAGGGTGTAAGGGGGTGGAAGGTGGGATTGAGGCACTGGGAGAGGTAGGTCATGATGAGTCAGAGACAGACGGGAACTCATGTCCAAAATTGATGACTCTCAAAACAGGCAATTTTCTGAGGCCTATTTTCGCAGCTTGTGATTTTATATTTAATCATAGTTATTCCCTGAATCTCCAGTTCATTGTACTTGGGTGAGCAAAGCATATTTGTATTTTAAACAAAGTAATTTAGCATCAAGGTGCCAGTTTTTGTTAGTATATCAAGGCTCTCTTAAGCTTGAGTTAATATTGAAAAAAGTATTGTGGAACTGACTTAATCTGCTTCCCTCTGTGCATGCTTCCTTTATTATTTCTGAAGACTTTTTTTTTTTTTTTTTTGAGACAGGGTCTCACTCTGTCACTCAGGCTGGAATGCAGTGGCAGTCACAGCTCACTGCAACCTCGACCTCACAGGCTCAAGTGATCCTTCTACCTCAGCCTCCCGAGTAGCTAAAACTAGGCGTGCACTACAAGCCCAGCTAATTTTTGTGTTTTATTTGTAGGAATGGGGATCTCACTATATTGCTAGGACTGGTCTTGAACTCCTGGACTTAAGCAATCCTCCTATCTCGGCCTCCCAAAGTGCTGGGATTACGGATGTGAGCCACTGCACCTGGCCGAGACTTTTTTTTCTTTTTTTTTGAGACAGGGTCTTGCTTTCTCACCCAGGGTGGAGCGCAGTGGTGCGACATCAGCTCACTGCAGCCTTAACCTCCTGTGCTCAAGTGATCCTCCCACCTCAGCCTCCTGAGTAGCTGGGATTATAGGTGCACACACCACATCCTGCTAATTTTTTTTTTTTTTTGGTAGAGATGGGGTTTTACTATGTTGTCCATGGCTGGTCTTGAACCCCTAAGCTCAAGTGATCCATCACGTAAACCACTGCCCCAGGTGAACTTTTTATATAAAGTATAAGGGAACAGATTTCTCCTCTCAATGCCTACAGGAATCCCCTCTGATCTTCTAACTGGTAAATTACTAAGTTAAAAAATCTCTTAGCCCTCTGTCTCTCAAAGTTGGGTAGTATTAAATATATGAATCCATTTTTAGCCTGGGCAATATGGCGAGACTCTGTCTCCATACACACACACACACACACACACACACACACACACACACACACACACGAAGCTAGATGTGGTGGCACAAGCCTATACTCCTAGCTACTCAGGAGGCTGAGGATGGAGGATTGTTTGAGTCCAGGAGTTTAAGGTTACAGTAAGCTATGACTGTGCCACTGCACTCCAGCCTGGGAAACAGAGCAAGATGCTGTTTCTTAAAAACACACACACGACAATAATTTTTTAAAATCCTGAAAACTCTCAGTTAAATCATTATTGTTATTATTACTATTATTTTAGAGATGGGGATCTTGCTATGTTGTCCAGGATGGTCATGAACCCCTGGGCTCAAGTGATCCTCCCACCTCAGCCTCCCAAGTAACTGGGAGTACAGGCATGCATTACCACATTTAGCTAAATTGTTTTTATTATGCTGTGGTTATTTAAATTTACAAATATAAAGTAGGAAATAATGTGCTTTTATTTCTGGTTCTTATACAGCTACAGAAACCACAACAAATTTACAAATTAAATACAAATGAAACCACAAAATGAATACTATTCAATTAAAAATATTACAGTAATTTAACATGACAAATGATGTATTTTGCTAAAACTATTATCCCTCGTATTGTCGCCTGCTATAGCTCAGCTTCTTTTGTGTTCAACATGCCTATGCCACCAAATGACTCCTGATATCTTAATTTTCTCACCATTTTTCTCTGTTACAACTACCAAATAGTGCAATCTCATGATGTCATTTGGCTTTCATTTTGTGCATGAAAGTATCATTCTTATTTTAAAACCACCTCTGTTCTTTTCTCATTATCCCAGAACAATAAAAGCAGCACTAAAACACACATGTAAATGTAGGTGCTGAAATTGTGTGGCAATACTGAGTTGTAAGGTGGTCACCCAAATAATTCAGAATATGCTTATGCAAATCTAAAAAATATGAAAATGAAAATAAAATTAAAACCCTAGAGAATACATCCACAAACATAATTTGAGAAAAACTGTTCAGGTCTGCTGGTTCCCAAACTTTCATTACTATCAAAGGCTCTATCTATTGTGCTTACTTCCAAGCACCTCATTCATTCATTCATTCACAGGCTCTATTGTGCTTACTTCCAAGAACCCTATGTATTTATTTATTTATTTATTTATTTATTTTTGACACGGGGTCTCACTCTGCCGCCCAGATTGGAGTACAGTGGTGCGATCCTGGCTCACTGCAACCTCTGCCTCTGGGGCTCAAGAGATTCTCATGTCAGCCTCCTGAGTAGCTGGGACTACAGGTGCCGGTCACCAGCCCTGCTAATTTTTGTATTTTTAGTAGAGATGGGGTTTCACCAAGTTGGCCGGGCTGGTCTCGAACTCCTGGCCTCAAGTGATCCGTCCGCCTCGGCCTCAGACCCCATGTTTTAAAAAAGTCTGTCTCCTACACTGCATTAATAGTTTCATTAATCAGGCACATAGAATTACCATTTCGGAGCTTGTGATCACCATATGTAGTTATCACTCCAAGCTGCTTAAATTCCAGTCTAAAACAAACAAAACATTCTAATTATTCTGTGCTACCCTGACAAGGGTAAGTGAAAACTTTCCATTCAGGTTTGTAAGAACGAGCTCCCAGACCTCCACCTCTTCCCCTTGCTGCCTCTGAGGACTCTTGGAGGTCTAGGGAGGCCAGTTTGGGTTTTCTTCCTCAAGGGATTAAAGCTTGTCCTAGTTTTGCTTCATTGTTGTACTTCTAGCATGCTAAAGAGCTAGAAAATGGGAGGAAGAAAATACAACAGAAGGCACCATTCCAGTACCAAACTGAAAAGAAACACAAAAACAAGAGAGCAGCATGTTTTTAACAGCTTGCGTGGAAAAAATATTGACTGGGGAGTTTGGACAGCACTGTTCATTTTCTCTCACCGCCCGCGTTATTTGTCTTACGGAGCAGGAGCCAGATACCATTCTGGAGAACAGGCCGAGGGATGAGGTGGAGGGGTTCTGTGGAAGCTTGAGGCTGAGCGGAGAAATTAGGGCTGGAGATCCAGTGGCTCAGGGCCAGGATGAAGTCAGGGGAGGTGCTAAAGCCTTTTTCCTCCTGGCCTCGGGCACTCTCTTTGGTCCGCCTGAGTCTTAAGAGGGCACAGCGCGAATCACTCAGGTAGGTCCCTGGCCCCTTCAGACTACAAGGAGCCGGATGAATCCCTGTCCCTGTTTCTTTCGGCTGGGGAAAGGACGCAGGGGTTCCATTCGCTTTCTCAGCCCACCCGTCTTCTTGAGTTCAGACCTACAACTCCTGCAGTGGGGGTCGGAAGGGAGTCTTAATCATCGGGACAGAAACTCAACTCCCCAACCTCTGCTAAACCCGCGTGGCGGCCTTCTTCCCTGCTGCCCGGGCGCGGGGCGGGGGCGGGGCCTGGGCGCGGGGCGGGGCCTGGGCGCGGGGCGGGGCCTGGGCGCGGGGCGGGGCCTGGGCGCGGGGCGGGAGGCGGTGACCAGCAGCAGGAGGAGAAAGAACATGGCGGGCGCATCGGGGCTCGGGACCGGCCCAGGAGCAGCGGGGGGAGATGGAGATGATTCGCTATACCCAATCGCGGTTTTAATCGACGAGCTCCGCAATGAAGACGTGCAGGTACTGGACTGAGGCCGGGAAGCCGAGGCGAGACCGACTGGTCGCGTGGTAGAGAAGGGGGAAGGCCTGCGCCGCGGTGGGGGTGGCCGGGGTACTGAATGAACTGGACTCGTAGCAGAAACTTGAACGGGAGGCAGGGAAAGCTCTGCGAGGGGCTGTGGTGACACGCCTCGACCCTCCCGGGGACCTCTCTAGTACCCCTGCTTCGGACCCCCTAAGGGGTCCGCCCGGAGCCTTGCCTTTCCAGGGCGGTTGTCGGGGAACCCGCTTCCCGCCTGGGCGCCCTATCCGGGCCGTGAGGTGGCCGCGCCTCGTAGGCGAGGGAGCTGGAGAAGCGCGGTGCCGGGCCGAGACGGGGCTGGAGCGGCTGAGGGGCGCAGGATGCCCAGAAGCCCTTTGAAGTGCCTCGGAATCCCTTCATCTGGGCTTGGAACTGGCTCGTCTTGTTGGGTAGAAAGAGGGGGTGGGATGGCCGATTAACCTGGACGAGTCGTTGTATCAGCTCTGCGGGAACTTTTCTTTGAAACCACAGGCGTTGCATTCAACCGTTTCACCTGCTTCACCACTGCCAAAGTCCTCTCTTTTTAAGATTATCTTACTTCCTGGGTGTTGTATTGTCTTTCATTCATTTCTCTTCCGGGCCCTTCTGAGTGTTTCTCCTAGGAAATCTTCCGCCGGCTAGTGAGGCCGAGTTACACTCCTCCGTCCTATGGAGGTTCCTTAACAGTAAAATCTAAGTAAAAGGTTATCTTCGTTCTTACCCCTGTGTCATTATTTCACCTGTTAGCACCTTTTGTCTTTTGATCTAAATTCTACCGTTTCTTTACATTGTTCTTCTTTCTGCTTTCTTTTCTGAAGCTCCGACTCAACAGTATTAAGAAGTTGTCAACAATTGCCCTAGCACTTGGAGTAGAAAGGACGCGAAGTGAATTGTTGCCATTCCTTACAGGTATGTGAATCTTTGTTTAAAGAAAGGCAGGGACATTCCATTTTCCAGGGACTTTCGACACTGACTTTTTTAGTTTGTTACCCACATTAAAATGAGCCAGGTGCTTTCTGTGCAAAAGAAACAGAACAGAGGATATTATTAGTTGTGGTTAGATATATTCAAACATCAACCATTTAGCTGTTGGGAAAGTAATTGATATGGGAGTATGAATTTCTAATTCGTTGTGCAAAACAGATCCAGGAAGATGGTTGATTGAGGAGAAGGAAGAAAATGCTGTTAGGATTTTGACTGGGCCACCTTACCGGTCGCATAGTGAATCTGTTCCTAGTTTTGTGTCAGTGTCCAGCTATGTGAGAGCTATCCATGTTGATGAGTCCCTGTTGTTGTCCCTTCCAGATACAATTTATGATGAAGATGAGGTACTATTAGCTCTTGCTGAGCAGCTGGGAAATTTCACTGGCCTAGTGGGAGGTCCTGACTTTGCCCACTGTCTGCTGGTGAGTATTTATAAGCTGCCTACCCTCCTAGAACTTTTGCAGTATAAATGATACACAGTTGGGTGATAGACACACTGCAGCATTTTTTATGCAGATCTTTTTATGGGCAGATAGTCATGTGAGTCATTGAGAGAAGAAATACTATAGGCACTTTGGACTCAACCCCTTCTTTTTTTTCTGTGAATAAGAGAACTTCGTCCTTCTTTTCTGCATCTGTAGATTTACTAGTTTAGATGGAGGTAGAAAAAGGATTTGATTGTTTTAATGGTTCCCCCGCATGATGTTGGAAACCTTAATTCTCACCTGGCAGCATTTTGTCTTTGTCAATTGTAACTTTTGCTTCTGACTTTCTGAGTTTGATGAATTTGGTTCAATTTAATTGACATTTATTAAGAGTCTACTTTATCAGACATATCGTAATTTACAATGTTAATGTTGAAGAAGACCAATGTGAGGGGGCTTGGTGGCACAAGCCTGTAGTACCAGCTACTCAGGAGGCTGAGATGGGAGGATCACTTGAGCCCAAGAGTTTGAATTCAGCCTGGGCAACATAGTGAGATCCCCATCACTTAAAAAAAAAGAAAATGACCACCAAAGTGAATTGAATGAGGTCCCTTGCCTTTATGTGTCAGCAAATAATTACTGTGCAGTCTTAAATGGAAAGATGTAAGTACCTACAAAATACCCTACCCACGTAATAGAGGGGAGAAAGGGATTCACTCAGGGTGATCAGGGAAGACGTTGGGAGATGATGTCTAAACTAGGTTTTAAAGGATGACCAGGAATTCAACAGATGGACAAGGTAGGGATGTATGCGTCAGGGCTTTCAATACTAGGTAGTAATACTGATTCTGGTGATTTCTATCTCTAGTTCTGGTTTTTCCATGGAACTCCTGAGGTAGATTGATTAATAGATAAGTATGAATATATAGATATAGATACATATATTTCTATGTATACAGGCCTATGCTTTTTTCTACTTGAATGTCAAACAGGTATTTCAAACTTAACATACACAAAACAAAACTTAGCTTTATCCCCCAAATACACTTCTCATTTAGTTGTTCCACTTAAGTAAATGGTATCACTGTCTTCCCAGTTGGACAAGCCAAAACCTAGAATATATTCTTGAATTCTCTTTCCCTTGTTCCCCACATCTAATCCATTAGTAATTCCTATAGAGTCTACGTATATTTCAAATCAGTCCACTTTCTTCCATCCCTCTTATTACCAGCCTAGTCCAGACCATCATCTTTCCTCTAGATTGCTGTAGTAGCTTCCTAACAATGCTTTCCACTCTTGTCTCTCACCCGACCCTTACAGTTCACGTCACCCAGCAGATGGCTCACTCTCTGCCATAGCTCTTAGAAAATCCAAATTCTGTACCTTAGCTTATAAGGCTTTTTATGACCTGCCTCTGTAGGATTATCATATGCCCAGTGGTACTGCATGAGAAGAGGTCACAGTAGGCAGGGACAGAGCGCAAAAGGCCTTGATAATCTCTTACATTCACATTGGTCATCTTTCTGTTCTTTGAACTAACCTAGCTTATTATTCCCTTAAGACCTTTGCCCTAGGTCTTCCCTCTAATGAAAAGCTCTTTCAAGCTTTCTGTGCCTGGCTCCTTGTCATTCACGGATCTACTTCAATGCATCTCCTCAGGGAGGTTTTCCCCAACCACTCAACTTGAAATAGCCTCGCAGTCATCCCTTACCACATCATCCTACTCCTTTTTTCTATAGAGTATTCATCACCGTTTACTTGTTTTCTTGATTGATTGTTGTCTTACTCCATTAGAATGTAAATGCCACTAGAGTGAGGAAGCTTGTCTGCTTTGTTTCTTCTGTGTGCGTAATGCTAGATACAACAATAATCATGTATTGAGAAAATGAATTTCAGAGGCTTGGAAGCGTGAAAGAGACTGGGTTCAAAACTGCTGGAGTGTGGCTGGGTGTGGTGGCTCACACCTGTAATCCTTGCCTTGGGAGGCCAAAGCAGCAGGAGGATCGCTTGAGGCCAAGAGTTCAAGACCAGCCTGGGCAACGTAGTGAGACCCCAACTCTTAAAAAAAAAAATAGCTGGGCATGGTGGCATGTGTCTGTAGTCCTAGCTACTCGGGAGGCTGAGGCAGAAGGACAAAGAGTCTGAGGCCGCACTGAACCATGATTGTGCCACTGCACTTAGCCTGGGCAACAGAGCAAGACCCTGTCTCTTAAAAAAAAAAAAAAGACCTGCTGGAATGTGAAGTGTTGAGGTTGGGTAGGCAGAGTGGTCATCAAGGGCCAGGCAGAGTTCAAATCAAGAGACCACTCATAAGCAGTTCTCAGGAGCATGGCCTCATCCTGTAGTAATGATAGCTATTATCCAGTGTTACTGCAGGAGAGGGGGTTACAGTAGGCAGGGGACAGATCATGAAATGCCTTGGCAAGTGAGAAACAGTATCTTTTTAATGGGTTTCTGAAATACCTTCTAGGAAAGCTGAATACTGTGTACCTGTGTGTATCAAACAATTTTTAAAATATATTATTAGACACACTTCTTTTCTTTAACTCATTATGCTTCTGTTTCATTCTTGGTTATTTCTATATGTGGGTTTTATGCTTTAAAAATCTGTAGCTCATGGCATGTGTAGAATCTACCTGGACTACATGCAAACTCAGTAAGGCAGAGGTTCAGAGAGCCAGCCTGTTTACACTTTTTACTAGGCCATGCCATATTCAGTTACTGCTCCTAATCCGGATCATCCACCCTGTTTGGCCTCTTCTATTTCTAAAGCTGTAAGCAAGGTGTCCTCCCATCTCTGTACTTTTCTTTTCTTTTCTTTTTTTTTGAGACCAGAGTCTCACTCTGTCACCCAGGCTCAAGTGCAGTGGCACAATCTCAGCTCACTGCAACCTCCGCCTCCCGGGTTCAAGCGATTCTCATGCCTCAGCCTCCTGAGTAGCTGGGATTACAGGCTTGTGCCACCATGTCTGGGTAATTTTTGTATTTTTTGGTAGAGACAGGGTTCCACCATGTTGGCCAGGCTGGTCTCGAACTCCTGACCTCAGTGATCTGCCCACCTCGGCCTCCCGAAGCCTGGGATTACAAGCGTGAGCCACCTTGCCTGGCCAGTCTCTGTAGTTTTCACTTGATTGTTCTGTCAGAAACTCCTTCCTGCCCTATGGCTAATGGAAAGTTGCTGAATGTGTTCTGAAAAAAGCAATTTTGTACTCAGCATTTTGTAGGTTGGATAAAAGGATGGAATGGAGATGGTGGATAAGCGTTGCTTGCACCTCTGGGAGTGGTAGAATGATACTGAAAAGGCAGTGGACTCAGTGACCTGACAAGCTGTTATCCTGTATTTGTGGTGCCTAATGTTGGTCATATTTTTGTACTTACTCTTGAGGAAATATACAGGATCCTGCCTGAATTTGGCTGTGTATCTTTTAAACCTAGTGATTCAGCTCACAGTAATATTAATATTGTGTCAAGTCTCTTACACTGTGTCATTTGTAGACACCATCTGGGAATTGCCATCTGGGACACGAGATCTTGGCTTTTCTACAGAAGTCGTGTCTTCAGGTTGGCCGCACCATATGTTACCACTGTGTGAGCTGAAAGTAACCATTTGGTATGATGCAGCTAACATTCTGGTTACGTGTACCACCTCCCTTCAGTCACTTTAAAAGGTGATTATCTGTTTCTAATCTGATTCAATAAGTTTTCTTCTCTGGTTTTCCTTTTTAATCCATTCAGCCTCCTTTGGAAAATCTGGCAACTGTGGAAGAGACTGTTGTTCGTGACAAGGCTGTGGAGTCCCTGAGACAGATCTCCCAGGAGCATACTCCTGTTGCTCTGGAAGCTTATTTTGTACCTCTGGTGAAACGCCTAGCAAGTGGGGATTGGTTCACCTCTCGCACGTCTGCATGTGGTTTGTTCAGCGTTTGCTATCCCAGGGCATCAAATGCTGTTAAAGCAGAAATCAGACAGTAAGCTCTGGTGTTTTTTTGCTTTGTTAAAGCAGAAATCAGACAGTAAGCTATTAGTTATTTGGGATTACTGGGGACTTGTAACTGACAGTTTACATAGTACATTGTAACCAATGAGTGGCTGATACTAGGATAGTAGGTTTCATGACATCTTTTTTTTTTTTTTTTTTTTTTTAAGAGAGAAGGTCTTGCTCTGTTGCGCAGGCTGGAGTGCGGTGGCACAATCATAGCTCACTGCAACCTTGAACTCTTGTGCTTAAGTGATCCTCCAGCCTCAGCCTCCAGGTAGCTAGGACTGCCGACATACACCACTGCGTCTGGCTAATTTTTAAAAATTTTTTCTGGCTGGGTGCAGTGGCTGATGCTTGTAATCCCAGCACTTTGAGAGGTTGAGGTGGGAGGATTGCCTGAGCTCAGGAGTTCAAGACTAGCTTGAGCAACATAGTGAGACCTTGTCTCGACTAAAAAGAAAAAATAAATTAGCTGGGCATGGTGGGACCCGCCTGTATTCCTGCTACTCAGAAGGCTGAGGTGGGAGGTTCAGTTGAGCTCCCCACAACAAAAAAAAATATTTTTTGGGTATAGATAGGTTCTTGCTATGTTGCCCAGTCTGCTTTCAATTCCTGGCCTCAAGCAATCCTACCTGGGCCTCCCAGAGTGCTTTGATTACAGGTGTGAGGGACCATGTCTGGCCTGTGATGTCATTTTTTATTATTCAGTTGAATATGTTTTATTTTTGTTACTTCTATGACTAGAAGCCTAGTCACTGATTATTGTAAGATAAAACCTCTAATAGTCTGTCCCTGTGTATGGGGGCAGGTTTAGTCAGTGTTATTTGATGGGAAATACTTTCATTGTTTTATGTTGCAGGCAATTCCGTTCCTTGTGCTCAGATGACACACCAATGGTGCGACGTGCTGCTGCTTCCAAATTGGGTGAATTTGCAAAAGTTTTGGAATTAGACAGTGTGAAAAGTGAAATTGTTCCACTCTTCACTAATCTAGCTTCAGATGAACAGGTAAACTAACTCTTAGTATTTAAGGGACACAGATATGCTCCTTTCCTCTAAATTTTCAGAATTTCTTTGAGGAGTTTTAGTTTTCTTGTTAGGATTCTTTTTGCACAATTAGTGCTGATTCTGGCCTGGTTAAAGTGTAACATGCTTACCTCAGTGTTCTTATGTTTCTTTCTTAGCCAGACCATGATTTCTCTCTTATATTAGCAGCTGTTAAAAGAGTGGGGAGTCAGAGAGGAAATGGGAGCCATAATTAGAAAGGAAGACCAAAGCTGCTTGGAGGGTAACATACCTTTGGGAATTGCTGGCTGTATTGTAATATGAGGGAGTAATGTTTCCTGGAATTTTTGACTTTTCAGATAAATAAGCTTAGAATGTGTTAGGAAAGCTATTTGACCCTCTGCTTCCTCTATAGTAGTGTATGGGATTACTTCACATGATCATATTTAATTCCGAAGATCTAGGTCTCTTTGGTGTAGAAATAACAATAAAACTAGCAAACATGTAAATGAAGTACTTAATTTTTCTCTGCCTTTAAGTAGTTATTTGTATTAAGTAATTCAGTCCTTACAACAGCCCCATGAGATAGCCCATTTTACACATTAGAAAACAAAGGCACAGAAAGTTTAAGTAACTTGCTCAAGTTTGCATAGTGGAGTCAGAATTTGAATCTAGGTGGTTTGGCTCCAGAATTTGTGCCCTTCACAGCTAGACTGTACTGCTGCTCTGTAATGGTGCTTAGGAGGATAAGCTCCCAGAGTTCCTGGACTCCAGAAGGGTCCTTTTGGGCTTTTAATTTGCTTGTTACCTGCCCTAAGATCGCTTCATGTGTACAGGACCACAAGCCCCAGGACACATACTAATGAGTCTCATTTTCAGATCCTAAATCTAAAGATCCAAATCCTATTTTCAAAATAATTTAAAAAATTTATTTGAATTTTTATTCTAATAATAAGTGTACAAAAATAAATGTATAACTTAATGAACTATTATAAGGTAATACCAGCTTGTTAACTATCACCTATGATAGGAGACATCACTTTGACAGCCACTATCCCAGAATCCCTCCATGGATTCCCTTTCAAACACAATCTCTTCCTTCCTCCTCCACTTGCCACTCTGTTTCTTTAAGAGTACATTATCCTAACTTTTATGATAAGTATAGCCTTAGTTTTATTTGCATTTTTTTTTTTTTTTGACAGAGTCTCACTCTGTCATCAGGCTGGAGTGCAGTGGCGCAATCTTGGCTCTCTGCAACCTCTGCCTCCCGGGTTCAAGCGATTCTCTTGCCTCAGCCTCCTGAGTATCTGGGAGTACAGGCGCATGCCACCACGCCCAGCTAACTTTTGTATTTTTAGTAGAGACGGGGTTTCACCATGTTGGCCAGGATGGTCTCGATCTCTTGACCTCGTGATCTGCCCACCTTGGCCTCCCAAAGTGCTGGGATTACAGGTGTGAGTGTGAGCCACCACACCTGACCAGAGAAGTAATTTTTTAACAAATATGTATTAGCTTATATTTCAGTAGTTGATTAGCAGCCCCATGATTTAGCATCATTTTTGAAATCCAAAAATATCTGTGTAGTCGCTACCAAGAACTTAGCCCTGCCTTTTTTAGCCTGTGCACTTGCATACAGAGGAGTGTGTGTGTCTTTGGCATATAGTCAGTTATTGTTGATATACAGTTTTTAAGATATGTAATATTTTGGAAGTTGGAGTCACTGTTAATGTCTCTCAAGTGTATGTATGTGTATATACATAACTGTTACTGTACATACTTAAAATATTTTACCTATTTCTCCTGGGTGCTAATGTTTACATGTATTAAGATTCTACCTATATATGTATAATATACAAGTCTGCAGTCTCAGTTTCTACTTTCTCATTGATTTTTCTTTTTTTTTTGTTTTTTTTTTTTGTTTTTTTTTTGAGACGGAGTCTCGCGCTGTGTCACCCAGGCTGGAGTGCAGTGGCGCGATCTCGGCTCACTGCAAGCTCCGCCTCCCAGGTTCAGGCCATTCTCCTGCCTCAGCCTCCGAGTAGCTGGGACTACAGGCGCCCGCCACCACGCCCGGCTAGTTTTTTGTATTTTTAGTAGAGACGGGGTTTCACCATGTTAGCCAGGATGGTCTCGATCTCCTGACCTCGTGATCCGCCCGCCTCGGCCTCCCAAAGTGCTGGGATTACAGGCTTGAGCCACCGCGCCCGGCTGTTTTTTTTTTTTTTTTGAGTTGTAGTCTTGCTCTGTCACCCAGGCTGGAGTACAGTGGTGTGATCTTGGCTCACTGCAGCCTCTGCCTCCTGGGTTCAAGCAATTCTGCTGCCTCAGCCTCCTGAGTATCAGGGATTACAGGCACATGCCACCATGCCTGGCTAATTTTTGTATTTTTAGTAGAGATGGGGTTTCACCATGTTGGCCAGGCTGGTGTTGAACTCCTGACCTCAGGTGATCCACTTGCCTTGGCCTCCCAAAGTGCTGGGATTACAGGCATGAGCCACCGCGCCTGGCCCCTCATTAATTTGTCTTAATTGTGTATTTTCCACTTGCTCAAAGGACATAGGTGTCACGCTGACCTTGGCTGTTTACATTTGGAAAGTTGAGTTCATTAATCCCATACTTTCCTAATTTCTGTGTTTTTCTAGCCACAGCTTCCTCAAAGTTATTCTGTCCTTGATCTTCAACATTTAAATCCAACTGATTTTTGTTTTTGATTTCTAACTTTTAATTGTTCTATGTATTTCTTTCCAAGTCATCATCTTATGCTGCCTACACTCCTGTTACTGCCACCCTGATCTGAGTTTTTTGAAAACTGAGCTTCCTAAGTGATTTCCTTTACTCTTATTCTCTACCTTTGTCCTAATCTGTTATAAATAACTTGTACAAGTATTCTTTTCATTTTTATCCCTCAACTTTCTATTATAGTAAGGCTTTGAAGGCATCATTAAAATTTTTTTTTTTTTTTTTTCAAATTTTAAAATTTTCATTTCCTTTTCCTTCATAGAAACTCAGCATTCTAGCCAAGGTAATTACTTTGCTGTTTACTCATAGTACAAAGTCATTTCTATCTTTATGACTTCAACATGCCATTTCAGGCAAAGGGAGCAGCTCTTTCTTTTTTTTTTTTTGAGATGGAGTCTCACTCTGTCGCCCAGGCCGGAGTGCAGTGGCGCAATCTCGACTCACTGCAAGCTCCGCCTCCCAGGTTCACATCATTCTCTTGCCTTAGCCTCCCGAGTAGCTGGGACTACAGGCACCCGCCACCATGCTCGGCTAATTTTCTGTATTTTTAGTAGAGACGGGATTTCACCATGTTAGCCAGGATGGTCTTGATCTCCTCATCTCGTGATCCGCCTGCCTCAGCCTCCCAAAATGCTGGCATTACAGGCGTGAGCCACTGCGCCCCGCCAGGAGCAGCTCTTTCAAGATGTAAATACATGGCCAGGCGTGGTGGCTTGTGCTTGTAATCCTAGCACTATGGGAGGCCAAGGTGGGTGGATCATTTGAGGTCAGGAGTTTGTGACCAGCCTGGCCAACATGGTGAAACTCTGTCTCTACTAAAAATACAAAAATTAACTGGGCATGGTGGTGCATGCCTGTAATCCCAGCTACTCAGGAGACTGAGGCAGGAGAATTGCTTCAGCCTGGGAGGCAGAGGTTGCAATGAGCCGAGCTTGTGCCACTGCACTCCAATCTGGGTGACAGAGTGAGACCCTGTCTCAAAAAAAAAAAGATGTCAAGACAAGAAACTATATAAGGTGCGGCAGTCGTGGTGGTGTTTATTTTTTTAAACACCCTCACCACCCCACAGCAGTTCCCCATGGGTCTTGGTAAATGTCTGAATTACAGAAATTTTGTTCCTTTAGGATTCAGTGCGCCTCCTAGCTGTAGAAGCTTGTGTCAGTATTGCCCAGTTATTGTCTCAGGATGACCTTGAGACTTTGGTGATGCCTACACTTCGACAAGCAGCAGAAGATAAATCTTGGCGAGTTCGCTATATGGTGGCTGACAAATTTTCAGAGGTAAAATGATCATTTTTAGGTACTAAGGAAATAAACCTGAACACCCATAGATTTGCTGTTGTACCCAAAGTTTCTGAATTCTTTTCAGTGGGAAGTGTTGTGGCAAAAATATGTACTTACAGATTGCACAATTTTGTTTTGTTCTTGTTAATTCTTTTGTTATTATACATTAAAACCCGTTCAAATTCTTTTATAGCTCCAGAAAGCCATGGGTCCTAAAATCACCCTAAATGACCTCATCCCCGCCTTTCAGAACCTACTTAAAGACTGTGAAGCTGAAGTCCGGGCGGCTGCTGCCCACAAAGTAAAAGGTTAAGGAGTTCAATTTATGTTGGAACGTGTGTTGTTCATTTTGGTGCATTTCTTTTTAGTGAATTTTGCATGTTTTTTGTTCTAGAATATGTTTTTAAAATACATAGGGATGTTTTCAGTGTGTGGAAATGTCACATTGTCACATAAAGATAATCCCTTTATGTTTAAAACCAATAAATCATTTTGTCTTGTTTTTGTAAAAGAAAATGCTTTTCAGATTGGATTGGTGTGATACGCAGTGGCATAAGGATTTCATGAAAAAAGTTTATTTAGAACAAGAGCTATTTTCCTTATTTGCTTAAACATATAATGTAATTGAAATTGTTGATAAACCTGGTTAAATGTCCTCATTTGGCTCTTTGTAAATGGCCCTGTGAAAGCATTCTTTTTTTCTATTTATCTTTTAGAACTTGGTGAGAACTTGCCCATTGAAGATAGAGAGACCATAATTATGAATCAGATTCTGCCCTATATAAAGGTAAACCTGACTTTAGTTTATTTTGTTTCACTCTGATTTGCATAAAGGTAAACCTTAATCTCATTTTTTTTGTTTGTTTGTTTACCTTAAAGCTTTTTGAGTTTAAAGGTTGATAGGGAATGAATGGGGAAGATGTGTTAATGTGCAACATTGTTATTTATCACTTATTAGCCTATTGTAGTTGTAAAATGCTCTTTGGTGCATAGGTTTATGTTACCTAACTAGTAGTCTGAGGAAACATTATCAACTAATCAATATTGAAATAGTGCTGTCTTTAAATTCCTTGGGGTCGGGCATGGTGGTACATGCCTGTAATCCAAGCACTTTGGGAGGCTGAGGTGGGAGGATTTCTTGAGCCCAGGAGTTTGAGACCAGCCTGGGCAACATAGTGAGACCCCATTGCTACAAAAAATACAAAAATTAGTTGAGCCTGGTGGCATGCACCTGTAGTACCAGCTACTTGGAAGTCTGAGGTGGGAGGACTGCTTGAACCCAGGAGGTTGAGATGGCAGTGAGCTATGATCATGCCACTGCACTCCAGCCTAGGTGACAGGGTGAGACCCTGTCTCAAAAAAAAAAAAAATTCAGGCCATCTTGGTGGCTTACACCTGTAGTCCCAGCACTTTGAGAGGCCAAGGTAAGAGGATTGCATGAACCCAGAAGTTCAAGACCAGCCCTGGCAATATAGTGAGAACCTGTCTCTACAAAAAATAAAAAAAATTAGCCAAGCCTGGTGGTGCATGTCTGTAGACCCAGCTACTCTGGAGGCTGAAGTGCTCGAGCTGGGAGGTTGAGGCTGCAGTGAGCCAAGGTCACACCACTGCACTCTAGCCTGGGCAACAGAGCAAGACTCTGTCTCCCAGAATAATGGTATGGAAGTTTCTGTTGTCTTGTAATAAAGGCTTTTAATTTTGATTTTATTTTAGGAATTAGTATCCGATACCAATCAACATGTCAAATCGGCTCTAGCTTCTGTAATTATGGGATTGTCTACTATTTTGGGCAAAGAGAATACCATTGAACATCTTCTACCTCTTTTTTTAGCTCAGTTAAAGGATGAGGTGGGTCTTGCTTTATGTTCTCTTGCCTTTGATAGTGATTTGATTTGATTTGATTTTGGTTTGGGGTTTCACTAAAATAGAACCCCCAAAAAGAAAATGGATAAAAAAATCATAACTTACTTTAAACCAATGACAACACCTGTGATTTTGGTTACAGGGTTATAGGTTCCTCAGAAAGTGGGCACAAGGACCCATTAAAGTAAACCTAGAAATGTTTATCACCTTCACCTGACTTTTGTTTTATACTTCCTGGTTCCTTTAAAGCTAATGTGTCTTTGTTTAAAAAGTTTCTTTTATTTGAGTTTAAATATAGTATCCAAAATTATAATGATACCTAATATTTACTGAGTAATTACTGCGTGCCAGGCATGAGCCTTAGTGCTTTGCATATATTTTTACATGTAATTCTCACAACAATCCTATGAGTTAGGTCTTATTATTCCATTTTACAGATGAGAAAGCTGAGGCCCAGAGGGTTAAAGTAACTTGAGCAAAGTCTTTCAACAATGGCAGATCTGAAATTTGAGTGCATCAATTTAATTCCAGAGATTATGCTCTTTACCATCTTTTAGACTTTTCTTGCAGTCATTAGTCTTACAGACTTTCCATTGAAATTTCTGATTAAGATCATTTATGTTCCTTAAGTTATTTATGTACTCTCTATTATTTCTTCAAGATTATCTTTTTTTTTTTTTTTTCACCTGAGTCAGTACTTTGTAATTTTAAAACTTACTTAGCAGTTTTTATCTTATCCTGACAGGAGACTGTTGGGCACAGTACTTGATTTTTATATGTGGTCTTTTGGGGCTTGTGTGCTTGCAGTGTCCTGAAGTTCGTTTGAATATCATCTCCAATTTGGATTGTGTAAATGAAGTGATTGGAATCCGTCAGCTCTCTCAGTCTCTCCTTCCTGCCATAGTGGAGCTGGCTGAAGATGCCAAATGGAGGGTCCGGCTGGCCATCATTGAGTATATGCCGCTGCTGGCAGGCCAGCTGGTGAGTATGTGTTGCTCCATGAACTGCAGGGTAGTGTCAAATAGTGACAATTTACCTTGGCAAGTAGGAGGCCTAGTAGCCTGTATGCTTACGTTTGTTTAGATGCATGAAAGTATGGCCTTGTTCTTGTTACCTGTGGGATGGTTTTTATGTTTATTAGTGCATACATTTCTTTTTTTTTTAAGATGGAGTTTCACTCTTGTTCCCCAGGCTGGCGTGCAATGGTGCGATCTCAGCTCACTGCAACCTCTGCCTCCTGGATTTAAGCAATTCTCCTGCCTCAGCCTCCCAAGTAGCTGGGATTACAGGAATGTGCCACCACACCCAGCTAATTTTGTATTTTTAGTAGAGATGGGGTTTTACCACATTGGTCAGGCTGGTCTTGAATTCCTGACCTCAGGTGATTTACCCGCCTTGGCCTCCCAAAGTGCTGGGATTACAGGTGTGAGCCCCTGTACCTGGCCTATTAGTGCATAAATTATAGGTTGAGTATCCCTTATCTAAATATGCTTGGGACCAGCATTTTTGGGACCAGAAGTGGATTTTGGAATATTTGTGTTATAAATACTTACTGGTTGAGCATCCCAAATTCAAAAATCCAAAGTCCAGAATGCTCCAATGAGCATTTCCTTTGAGCATCATATTGGTGCTCAAAAAGTTTTGGAGTTTGGAGCATTTCACATTTTGAATTTTTGGATTTGGGATGCTCAGTCTGTATTCCAGAAACATATTTCACCTCATCACGACCGAAAAACAAAGCCATAGAATAATAAGATCAGTTTCTTGGCATATATAATGTAAATTTTATAATTTTTAATGCCTTTGTGACTTAAGAAATATTTAACTGAGAAGAAAAGGGATTATGGTTTTAGGGTAAGTCTGATGTGACTTTTGCTCAAGGAAACTTCCCTGTTTGCCTTGTATTCTAAGTAAAATGTCCCTAGGTACCACTTGCCCTGCATTCTGATTAAAGGGAGATGAGGAATCACCATATAAAAAAGAAGTACTGAAAGGCCGGGCA
Organism: Theropithecus gelada; assembly: GCF_003255815.1. Lineage (NCBI taxonomy): Eukaryota > Metazoa > Chordata > Mammalia > Primates > Cercopithecidae > Theropithecus > Theropithecus gelada. The sequence continues at coordinate 103,359,960 of NC_037682.1, read as the reverse complement.
CAGTGGCTGACACCTGTAAACCCAGCACTTTGGGAGGCAGAGGCAGGCGAATCACTTGAGGCCAGGAATTCCAGACCAGCCTGGCCAACATGGTGAAACCCCATCTCTACTAGAAATATAAAAATTAGCTGAACACGGAGGTACATGCCTGTAATCCCAGCTACTTGGGAGGCTGAGGCAGGAGAATCACTTGAACCCAGGAGGCGAAGGCTGCAGTGAGCCAAGATCATGCTACTGCACTCCAGCCTGGGCAACAGAGTGAAACTTTGTGTCAAAAAAAAAAAGTTAGTATTTTGGTCAAAGTCCACATTATCACATTATCTGTTACTGTTTGAGTGTCATGATTAGTTTTACCCTAACTAATCCCATGTTAAAATTTCAAAGCTGGGTTTTATAGCCATATCCTTTCCTTTTTTTGAGTAGGTGACCTTGACTTTTCTAAGTTTGATGTACCTTTATCCCTGTTGGTAGCACTTATTACACAGTATTGTAATTGTCTGTTACAGTCTAGTTGGAGAGATGGGTGATCTCTCAATGGTACCCTAACATAGTGCCCATAATTAATTAGGCACTTAACATTTTTTATTTTGGGGGGCAGGGTCTTGCTGTTGCCCAGGCTGGTCTCAAACTCGTGGCCTCAAACGATCCTCCTGCCTCAGCCTCCTGAGTAGCTGATAATAGGCATGAGCCACTATGCATGGCCAACATTTGTTGATTGTTGAGTATTTTTTGAGAAAGGTGTGTCAGTTTACTATTGATATCACTATAATTTGTTTCCCCTTCCTCACTCCCACTTCCATTCCTTTCAGGTCACGGCATATGGAATTTGTTTTTTCTTTTCTTGAACCCCTGAATTTGTATTGTTAATTTTAGTACGTTTATGAACATGCATTATGTGAATGTCTGTGGCATTATATGTTTTATAAAATTGAAAGTATCCGATTCTTTGAAAAGGATACCAGACATATTAGTGCATAGCGAATGGGATCAGGTGAAGTTATTTTGTCATCCTTTTCCTCTGTGACTCCGAAGTGCTATGAGTCATCTTCTCTTCACTGGTGATTGTCATGGATCTACTCTTCAGAGTGGAGAGGAGCAGTGGTTAACTGATTTGCTGAAGATCAAAACTGTCTGGAAGACAGGCTGCATTTTAGTACCATTTCTTTTAACCTCTGCTCCTTCTAGACCTGGAAAGTTTCCCAGGGTTGCTAGCTCTATAGAGAGCAGTGTGAAAACAAGGCAGATGGTGTCTTTGGCTGACTTACACCTGTCTGGCAGGGGTAACATGCCTCAGTCATGAACATTTTGCTTTACAATTTTAACTGCCTGTTAGTATATATATTCTCCTTAATTTTTCTTTATCTCTAAATGTTTTTATATCAGATAGTCAATTTATAAAATTCTCTCAAGACTTTATGTATGACCTGGCTTGTGGACCATGGTAAGTAAGTATAAAATTAAACTGCAAAAACTGGAAAGTAGGCCAGGCATAGTGGCTCGCGCTTGTAATCCCAGCACTTTGGGAGGCCGAGGTGGGTGGATCACGTGAGGTCAGGAGTTCGAGACCGGCCTGACCAACATGGTGAAACCCCATTTTTACTATATAAAAGATTAGCCAGATGTGGTAGTGGGCGCCTGTTACTTGGGAGGCTACTTGGGAGGCTGAGGCAGGAGAATCACTTGAACCCAGGAGGCGGAGGTTGCAGTGAGCTGACATTGCGCCGCTGCACTCCAGCCTGGGTGACAGAGAGAGATTCTGTCTCAACAACAACAACAAACTGGAAAATAAAGATTAATTAAAACTGAAGGAAAATTCTCAACCTGAAATGAAAAAGAAATCTTGGCGGACGTAATCTAAGTGTATGCCAAAATTAGTTCATTAAGATCTTTTAATACAAAGCAATTTTGGGCCGGGTGCAGTGGTTCATGCCTGTAATCCCAGCACTTTGGGAGGCTGAGGCGGATGGATCACTTGAGTCAGAAGTTAAGAGACCAGCCCGGCCAACGTGGTGAAACCCTGTCTCTACTAAAAATGTAAAATTAGCTGGGCGTGTGCTGCACGCCTGTAATCCCAGCTACTCGGAAGGCTGAGGCAGGAGAATCACCTGAACCCGGAAGGTAGAGGTTGCAGTGAGCTGAGATAGTGTCACTGTTCTCCAGCCTGGGCAATAGAGTGAGACTGTGTCTCAAACAAAACAAAACAAAACAAACACTATTTTGTCTTAATAACTGTTTTCAAAGCACTGAAACATTATATTACCTCTCTTTATTTAAAATATAGAATCACTGTCACGAACTTCTTAGAGTTCAAAGAAGCAAGACTGTAAACGTATAGACCCCAGAAGGGAGGCACTAGGAACGTATATGTCACAGCATTCTCCCATGTGGTGTGGAAGCCCCAGGGTGAGAGGACTGTGTAAATCGGCTCCCGGAGCCCATCCCCAACCTGCACTGAAGTGGCCACCTGTTGACCGTTGGGAGGAACAGGGCTGGGAGAGCAAGCCATGCCTGGGCTATATCCCCTATAGTCCTGGGCCTGCTTTATTCTCCCTCCAGGGCTTTCTCCTGTTGTCTCAAAAATGCTGTCTTTAATTGGGGATATCTCTGTGTCTTGAGGTCAGTTGCTTTATCGCTAAGGATTTGTCATAATAGTAACCAAAAAGGGAAGACAATTGAGAATTAGTAATATTACCGACAGGTGTTTTCCTGGGTAATTCATTTTTACAGGTAATCCAGATTTGCTTGGCAGACCATCCACAGTGAATTCTTCCTGCTCTTTTGCAGTGTTGTGACTGGCTTCTGGCCACCCTGTTCTCTTTCACCTAGCAGGGCCTGTGCCAGCTCATGTATGCTTTTTGTTTGTTTGTTTATTATTTCCATCCAATAAAATAGATTTATGGTTTGTTTGTAATTCCCATGGTGTTTCCTTTCTGTCTCTTTCATGAATTCAGTTTATTTGAAAACAGCTTTTTTTAGCCTTCAGGTAATCTTGGTGTAATGTAAATAGACCATCTTTATTTCTGAATTTTGGCAAAGTATATTAATGGAATCTTCTGTATCTGTAGGGTGTGGAATTCTTTGATGAAAAGCTGAATTCTTTATGTATGGCTTGGCTTGTGGACCATGGTGAGTAGATAAAAACAAATTATTGAAAGCCTGTATATCCATGATGTTCATACATTTCCTTTTAGAAAGGAATCTCAGTCTGACCAGATATTTTGCCTTAATACTGTAGGAATGAAGAAAGGCTCTAATTAAAGTTTAGTCTTCTGAATATAAATTTGATATTTCTACCAATTTTTTTGTATCTTATATTTTATTTTCTCCATTAAACAATTTATTTGCATTATTTCTTACTCAATCTATTACATTATCTTCAGGCCATCTCTTTTATATATCTACTCCTCCCTTATCTGAGGATCTTCTTTTTGACCATCCTGTAATTGGTGTCCTCAGCAGCTATACACTAGGTTGGATGGAGATTGGAATCAGATGAAAGGCCTGGGTGGGAGAAATAGCTACTTGGCTTTTTTGAGGTGACATAGAAGAGGAGATCTGCAGTGAGACAGTAGAGGATTCTTAGGTGTGGGAAACATTAGCTTTGCCATAGGGATAGAGAGGGCCTGGATTTCTGGTTTGGATGAAAGGAAGACTTACCGCTTATATTCTCACTGCTGCTGCTACAAAGCTAGGAGAGGGTGAGCTCAGGGCAGGTCAGATAGGACAGCAGGAATGAGCAGGTGACTTCCTGGTGAGGCTTCAGGTAGAGGTATATGTGTGTATCCCCTTGTGTGCCAGGCAGCAGTGGTGACAGATGGACCCTCTGTGCCAGGCCCTAGGTCCAGACTTGACAGCTTCAATGTTGTCTTAGACCTGTTCCAATGAGTGTGAGTGCCCCATGGGGTCATGTGACACTGTCCTTGAGCTTTGATTCCATGTTTTGGTTTGGTGGATATAATAGATATCCTGAGTCAGTTCCACAGTATCTTTTATATACTTTCTATACATATTTAATACATCTCTTTGTTCATCTGTGGGTGCTTATGCCTGGAAATTTGGGAGGAATGAGGATATTTGTGTCTGCTTATACGTGTAGGTGGTTTTGTTAAAGGCATATTTGCATCATATGGAGGATCATATGGTTAAGAGTGTGAAGAGGAAGGATGTGAAAAAATATGTGAAAATGTGTAAGGGTTTATATATGTGGGTATTTCCAGTGTTTTCAAACTGGATTGTAGACTTCCTTAGTTCTCTTTTTCTTCTCTAAAGTTACCTTGTTGTGGCCTCTTTATTTCTTTTTAAATAAAACTTAAATTTGGCAAATCATAGGAAAGAAATACCACTTTTTAAAAAAAGTTTATGTTATATCTGATAAATATTTAATGTTACTAGGAATGGTGCTTCCTAGCAGATCATTCTGTGCTTTTTTACATTTTATTTTACTTTAAGTTCTAGGATACATGCACAGAACGTGCAGGTTTGTTACATAGGTATACTTGTGCCATGGTAGTTTGCTGCATCTATCAACCTGTCATCTAGGTTTTAAGCCCCACATGCATTAGGTGTTTGTTCTAATGCTCTCCCTCCCCTCACCCCTCACCCCCCTGATAGGCCTCAGTGTGTGATGTTCCCCTCCCTGTATTCATGTGTTCTCATTGTTCAACTCCCACTTATTAGTGAGAACATGTAGTATTTGGTTTTCTGTTTCTGTATTAGTTTGCTGAGGAAGATGGCTTCCAGCTTCATCCATGTCCCTGCAAAGGACATGAACTCATTCCATTTTTATGGCTACATAGTATTCCATGATGTATATGTGCCATGTTTTCTTTATCCAGTCCATCATTGATGGGCATTTGGGTTGGCTCCAAGTCATTCTCTGCTTTCTTTAAAAGCTGGCATTTTAGATTAAGGTGGTGTTTTATTTTGAGGAATTTTTAAAGTTCTAATGTTCCATGAAGAATTAGATTCCTGACACCTTTTCTGCGTAAGATTGCCTTCTCTATGCAACTTGATTACTCCTTCCTCTTTTCTGATTTTCTCTTTCAGTTTGGGAGCAGGAGAAACCCGTGTTTATTTCACTGCAGCAGTATGCTGAAGTGGGGACTGCAAGAGTTCCATGAACCAATAACAGCTCTGAAATTGTTCTGTACTTAATTAATCACAGGAGCTTTTTTGCTTTTGCATTTCAGATAAGTGTTATATAATGATCACTGGATCAGTCAGTTTTTGAAACTTTTTCCCTAGTGATGAAACTACTAAAAGAACCTTGTGAAAATTCCAGAGAAGTATAAGGAAGAGAGTATCACACACCTATATTTCTGTGGTTGAGCAGACAGCTTTGATCAGAGGGAGGAATGTAGAAGGGAAATTTATTTATTTATTATAGGAGAAAGGAGAAGGTATCAATTATTGAGCATAGACAGACATTCAAAGAAACCTTGCAGGTCAGCCAGGCCTTGAGGGGAGGTGGGGAGAAAGAGAAAGAAATAGACAAAAGAAAGCAGGAAAAGAAAGCAGGCAGAACTGTGGAATGGTTTGCATTCTTCTGAAAACAATTCAGAGGAGCCAAGAACATAGTAGGCATCTGGCCAAATAGAGTTCCGTGCAGTTAAGGTCTTGGTCAAGGCTATGTGTGTGTGTGCCCAGTCTCTGGTTCTTCTGGCAGTGAGATCCCTTCCTATGGTAATGGCATTATGATAAAAATCTAAAGCAAGTTAAAAAAAAAATAGTAATTTGCTGAGCATGGTGGCTCATGCCTGTAATTCCAGCACTTTGGGAGGCTGAGGCGGGGGGGGATGACTTGAGGTCAGGAGTTCGAGACCAGCCTGGCCAACATGGTGAAACCCCATCTCTACTAAAAACACAAAAATTAACCGGGTGTATTGGCGGGCACCTGTAATCCCAGCTACTCAGGAGGCTGAAGCAGGAGAATTGCTTGAACCCAGGAGGTGGAGGTTGCAGTGAACCAAGATCTCGCCATTGCACTCCAGCCTGGGCGACAGAGTGAGACTCTATCTCAAAAAAAAAGAAAAAAACGCTGGGCGCGGTGGCTCACGCCTGTAATCCCAGCACTTTGGGAGGCCGAGGCGGGTGGATCACGAGGTCAGGAGATCAAGACCATCCTGGCTAACATGGTGAAACCCTGTCTCTACTAAAAAATACAAAAAATTAGCCAGGCGTGGTGGTGGGCGCCTGTAGTCCCAGCTACTCGGGAGGCTGAGGCAGGAGAATGGCGTGAACCCGGAAGGCAGAGTGTGCAGTGAGCCAAGACCGAGCCGCTGCACTCCAGCCTGGGCGACAGAGTGAGACTCTGTCTCAAAAAAAAAAAAAAAAAAAAAAAAAAATTAATGAGAGGAGAAGACACAAATACTTTAGCTAGCTCCACTTTAGGGGGAAGGACAGGGAAAGGTTTGGGACAAAGACAAAGACTATGGATATGAAGGAAAGGAATCTGTATTACAGTAAAACAGTTGACTTGAGTTTGTTCCTTAGTGGGTCTGAGTCTTACCGCCAGGTTGCTTCTCCTGTAGACTGTCAGTTTAAGTGCTGATAATCAGTTGTATGGTCACTTGTCTATGCTGTCTTGCGTGTTCTCAACATCATTGCCCAAAAAAATCTATGAATAGAAAAAGTTGGCTATTTCTTGGTTGGAGGCTTGTATAAATTGCCTAGGACTGGGACTGTGGCTTGGATAGCTATTCCTGCCTTTCTATCATCCCAGGAAGGTTCAGCCCACCTGGGGAGAGAAGTAGAATAAGGAATCAGTACCTACCACCCTTGATTTGTTAATCTGAGCCTACATTTTGAGTCTTACTGGATTTGTAGAGTGAAGTGACACCAGGCTTGTTTTTGTTCAGTGCTGTATGTAGCAACTAATTGTGAGAGGATTGTAGCTCAGACCTTTATTATCTAGCTTTATGTCTTTGATACATGATGAAAGGATATAGGGCATTACTAGATGTTAAGGCAGGCACATTGATTCAAAGACATTTGACATCTTGTTTCAACCTAAGCATTTTCATGGAGAGGAAGCAAGTCAGTCTGATGTTTGTATTTGCTGTTGTACAGATGACCACAGTGGCGTCTACACCATTTCCTTGATGTCTTTCTTATTCTCAGTCAGCGTCGGTTCTCCATGATGTTGCTGGAATAATCTTGCTAAAATTCCACATTGGTCATCAGGTCACAAGCTTCCTTTAAAAACTCATCACTGTTTTTCCTAATCAAATCTAAGCCTTTCATAATGCTCTGTGGTCTGGGTCCACCCTAATTGTCTAACTTCGGAGTCTCACAGGTTTCAGGTTTTTCCCTTTGTGTCCTGGATACATGCCTTTACCCTTTCTAGGAATTCCTCCCTGCTTCTCTCCACTTACACAGATCCTCCCAAATCTTCACTGCCCAGTGCAAGGCTTCTTTCTGTGCTGAAGCCTTCCTAGACCTTCCCTGTTCACTCTTCTCTGCAGTGCTACAACCCTCACAGCCTTTACTACACAATGCCACACTTGATTCTAATTGCTCTTACACCATGTGACTTCATGGAGCATGTTAGCTTTCATTTCTCTGATAAGAGCATATAACCTGTGAGGCAAAGTGTCTTCCGTATTCTTTTTGTAGCACATAGTAGGCACTTGTATTTATTAAATAATTGATGATGCATATAGTGAGCTCCTCGCATCCCTTTTCTGTGGCTATGCAACACTTGGAAACTGAGTTGGAGCTGAGCATGCTTGTCATTGCAGCATGATTACATGTGGAGTCTGATTGCAGAGAGGTTTTGCTTTTGGTCCACATTTGATGTTCGTGTAAGTAAACTAGGTTATGCTTAAAAAACAATAAGCAGTGTGAGAACATGTTTTTGACCTCTTCTGCAGTGTACGCCATCCGAGAAGCTGCCACCAACAACCTCATGAAACTAGTTCAGAAGTTTGGTACAGAGTGGGCCCAAAATACCATCGTTCCCAAAGTGTTAGTAATGGCAAATGATCCTAATTACTTGCATAGAATGACCACTTTATTCTGCATTAATGTAAGTATAACATAACTGTTATTGCTAAGCTTAGGCATTAAAGCAAAATTATTCATGACTATTTCTGAATTCTCAATATACTGTCTTCTATTTGCAATATATGTCTTGTATTGATTAATTGGAATACAGGAGATGAGAGAAAATGTCAATTTAAAAATTCATGTTAAAATCTACAGTATTGGCCAGGCACAGTGGCTCACGCCTGTAATCCCAGCACTTTGGGAGGCTGAGGCTGGGAGATCACCTGAGGTCAGGAGTTTGAGACTAGCCTGGTCAACATGGCGAAACCCTGTCTCTACTAAAAATACAAACATTAGCTGGGCGTGGTGGTGTGCGCCTGTAGTTCCAGCTACTTGGGAGGCTGAGGCAGGAGAATCCCTTGAACCTCGGGCAGGAGGCGGAGGGCGCAGAGGTTGCAGTGAGCTGAGATCGCGCCACTACACTCCAGCTCGGGCAACAGAGCAAAACTCCGTCTGAGAAAAAAAAAAAACAAACTACAGTATTTTAAAAGTGCAACAACTTGTTTGTGAATTCTGGTCTAATTCTCTGATCATTTGAATGATTCCTGTGCCCCCCACTCAGCTGCTCAAATTAGAAATATTTTCCTCCTGTAATCCCAGCACTTTGGGAGGCCGAGACGGGCGGATCACGAGGTCAGGAGATCGAGACCATACTGGCTAACACGGTGAAACCCCGTCTCTACTG